>NC_091222.1:27369037-27621537 GCF_040958095.1 Procambarus clarkii | reverse complement strand
GCCAACGAGAAAGGGACAGGGAGATGCAGGGAGTTATGGAAGGGGAAAAATAGATAGGGAAGGGACAGGGGGAATGTGAAGGGTGGATGTGGAATGGGTTTTGGCCATGGAAAAGACATAAAGATGGTTCGGGGCATCAACTTAAGGAGAAAATGAAACAGGGGGTTTGGAAGGGGAAGGAACAGAGAAACGGGATATGATGGAACAGAAAGTTTGGAAGGGAGATGGCATAGAAAACTAGACAGGGGTGAAATATGCAGTTTAGGGAAAGGATGGAACAGGAAGATGGAACAAAAAGGGAATGGAACAAAGCGAAAGTATGGATCAGGTAAGTGGGAAGGGGATGGAACAGATGTTTAATGAAGAAACAGGTAGATAATAATTCCTTAGAGATGGAACAGATAGTTAACTAAGAGATGGAAGAGGGAACTAGGGCATAAGACAGAACTATCAGCTGGGAAAGGAATGGAACAGAAAGTTAAGAGAAGATATAGAACAGGGAATAAAAGATTGGAACAAAGAATTAGGAAAATATTGAAACAAAGAATTAGGAAAATATTGAAACAGAATTGGGAAAAAATGAGGAGATTGTGGGAAGAAGCAGGTAGAAAGAACAGCCTTATTAGGAAGATAATAAGACGAGGCGAAGCAGGGAGATAGTGAGAAATTAGAGAGAAGGAGAGACACTTGAAGAGTTGAAATAAATTCTAGATTAAAGATGAACTT
This sequence comes from Procambarus clarkii, assembly GCF_040958095.1. Classification (NCBI taxonomy): domain Eukaryota; kingdom Metazoa; phylum Arthropoda; class Malacostraca; order Decapoda; family Cambaridae; genus Procambarus; species Procambarus clarkii. The sequence goes on along the minus strand of NC_091222.1, from coordinate 27,620,811 downwards.
ACAGGTAACGAGGCCAGCAAATTCTAACCTTCTCATTAAGGTACGTGTTCAATTACAGACAAGCGACTCTTCGCAGATCTGTTTATCCAAGCACCCATGTTTACTGCCACAGAACCTAAACACACACACACACACACACACACACACACACACACACTTAGGAACTGATGTGGTGGAGGCTGACTCCATACACAGTTTCAAATGTAGATATGATAGAGCCCAATAGGCTCAGGAACCTGTACACCAGTTGACTGACAGTTGAGAGGCGGGACCAAAGAGCCAGAGCTCAACCCCCGCAAAGCACAAAGTACAGTACAGTCTGGTGGACGTTTTGTGCTGCCCATAAACATAGGTTTCAGATCTGAACAAATCGTGGCTTTTTATACTGATGCTTTCAGGCCATTGGGAGTTAGTGAGACACAGACAGTGATAAAGAAAGACAGAAAGATATTTATACAGATCGATAACTATATCTGTCTCTTCTTCCATGTAGTATATTTACCAAATTAATCACCACTAGGCTACTACTGTTCTCTATCAATTCGCTGGGCAGAAATCACTTTACCGCCTGAACTAGGCTTCAACACATAGATTACTTTTATTATTAAAAAGTATTTATTATTTAATAGCATTATTATTAAATATTTTAAATAGTATTTTGAAAGTGAATATATTTTGGTCAACATATTTCAGCCACGTTAATGTGACTCCTCGTCTGATTAAATAGTTTTTATTTGTTATATTAATAATAATAAATAAATATTCTCACCTTTCACTGCTTCAAGTACATCAATATATATATTCCTCTCACAAACACAGATAATCAACCGATTCTCCATATATATCGTTTTGTAAATTGATCTCGTAATCAGTGAGGCTTCTTCCTAAATGATTCATATTTTAGTATAAACAAACAGTAGAATCATTTGTCAGTTGGTCCTCGTGTAAATGTAAACTTTTTACAGCTCCCATACACGAAACTGTATCCACCATGGATGAAACTGCATCCACCATGGATGAAACTGCATCCACCATGGATGAAACTGTATCCACTATGCATGAAACTGCATCCACCATGGATGAAACTGTATCCACCATGGATGAAACTGTATCCATCATTAATGAAACTGTATCCACCATGCACGAAACTACATCCACCATGCAGGAAACATCATCCACCATACATGAAACATCATCCACCATGCATGAAACATCACCCACCATGCACGAAAATGCATCCACCATGCACGAAACATCATCCACCATGCACGAAACATCATCCACCATGCATGAAACATCATCCACCATGCATGAAACATCATCCACCATGCACGAAACATCATTCACCATGCAGGAAACATCATCCACCATGCAGGAAACATCACCCACCATGCAGGAAACATCATCCACCATGCACGAAACATCACCCACCATGCAGGAAACATCATCCACCATGCAGGAAACATCATCCACCATGGCCGAAACATCATCCATCATGCAGGAAACATCATCCACCATGCAGGAAACATCACCCACCATGCAGGAAACATCATCCACCATGCACGAAACATCACCCACCATGCACGAAACATCACCCACTATGCACGAAACATCATCCACCATACAAGAAACATCACCCACCATGCACGAAACATCACCCACCATGCACGAAACATCACCCAACATGCACGAAACATCACCCACCAAGCAGGAAACATCATCCACCAAGCACGAAACATCATCCAACATGCACGAAACATCATCCACCATGCACAAAACATCATCCACCATTCACGAAACATCATCCACCATGCACGAAACATCACCCATCATACACGAAACATCATCAACCATACACGAAACATCACCCACCATGCACGAAACATCATCCACCATGCACGAAACATCACCCATCATGCACGAAACATCACCCACCATGCACGAAACATCACCCACCATGCACGAAACATCACCCACCATGCACGAAACATCACCCACCATGCAGGAAACATCACCCACCATGCACGAAACATCACCCACCATGCAGGAAACATCACCCACCATGCAGGAAACATCACCCACCATGCACGAAACATCACCCACCATGCACGAAACATCATCCACCATGCACGAAACATCATCCACCATGCAGGAAACATCACCCACCATGCAGGAAACATCACCCACCATGCAGGAAACATCACCCACCATGCAGGAAACATCACCCACCATGCAGGAAACATCATCCACCATGCAGGAAACATCACCCACCATGCAGGAAACATCACCCACCATGCACGAAACATCACCCACCATGCAGGAAACATCACCCACCATGCAGGAAACATCACCCACCTTGCACGAAACATCACCCACCATGCAGGAAACATCACCCACCATGCACGAAACATCACCCACCATGCAGGAAACATCACCCACCATGCACGAAACATCACCCACCATGCAGGAAACATCACCCATCATGCACGAAACATCACCCACCATGCAGGAAACATCACCCACCATGCACGAAACATCACCCACCATGCACGAAACATCACCCACCATGCAGGAAACATCACCCACCATGCAGGAAACATCACCCACCATGCAGGAAACATCACCCACCATGCAGGAAACATCACCCACCATGCAGGAAACATCATCCACCATGCAGGAAACATCACCCACCATGCAGGAAACATCACCCACCATGCACGAAACATCACCCACCATGCAGGAAACATCACCCACCATGCAGGAAACATCACCCACCTTGCACGAAACATCACCCACCATGCAGGAAACATCACCCACCATGCACGAAACATCACCCACCATGCAGGAAACATCACCCACCATGCACGAAACATCACCCACCATGCAGGAAACATCACCCATCATGCACGAAACATCACCCACCATGCAGGAAACATCACCCACCATGCACGAAACATCACCCACCATGCAGGAAACATCACCCACCATGCAGGAAACATCACCCACCATGCAGGAAATATCACCCATCATGCACGAAACATCATCCATCATGCACGAAACATCACCCATCATGCACGAAACATCACCCACCATGCACGAAACATCATCCACCATGCACGAAACATCACCCACCATGCAGGAAACATCACCCACCATGCACGAAACATCACCCACCATGCAGGAAACATCACCCATCATGCACGAAACATCATCCACCATGCACGAAACATCACCCATCATGCAGGAAACATCACCCATCATGCACGAAACATCATCCACCATGCACGAAACATCACCCATCATGCAGGAAACATCACCCATCATGCACGAAACATCATCCACCATGCAGGAAACATCACCCACCATGCACGAAACATCACCCACCATGCAGGAAACATCATCCATCATGCACGAAACATCATCCACCATGCAGGAAACATCACCCATCATGCAGGAAACATCACCCATCATGCACGAAACATCATCCACCATGCAGGAAACATCACCCACCATGCACGAAACATCACCCACCATGCAGGAAACATCACCCATCATGCACGAAACATCACCCACCATGCAGGAAACATCACCCACCATGCACGAAACATCACCCACCATGCAGGAAACATCACCCACCATGCAGGAAACATCACCCACCATGCAGGAAACATCACCCATCATGCACGAAACATCATCCACCATGCACGAAACATCACCCATCATGCAGGAAACATCACCCACCATGCACGAAACATCACCCATCATGCACGAAACATCACCCACCATGCAGGAAACATCACCCACCATGCACGAAACATCACCCACCATGCACGAAACATCACCCATCATGCACGAAACATCATCCACCAAGCACGAAACATCATCCACCATGCACGAAACTGCAAGTTTACCACAACCAAATAATATGGTTCCATTAAGAAGTATAAAATAATAAAGCAACAAAGTGCTCCAAGGTGATCAGCTGGGCGGCACCGCCAAGGGTCCTCCCCCATTCTGGGCGAGTCCACACCGTAAACCCCCACCTGTGGGCGCGTCTCAGCAGTCACCCTCCGACCACCGTCGAGGGAGGATGTGTCGCTCTTGCCTCCATTATGCTATCTCCTCCTAACTGCCTTATATCATCTCATTATCACTACTTGCATGACTAATTAGTGCGTGTAAAGCTCAGTATAAGATCACTGATAAGTTATCCTCTCTGCACTAGACAAACTATGGTAATTAAAGGGCTCTTACCGTCATATTGGAGGAGTGAGGACGCTTTTGCCGCCCAATGTCAAAATGGCGCCACTTTACACCTCTCAGTCGGCCGCAAGTTCTTCATTCGACTGTCACTGTCGGCTTCTTTATGTCCTGACACGACGTGGGGTCAAGACACGCGTCTGGGGTCAAGACAAGAGTGTGGGGTCAAGACAACAAGGGTATACCCGCCTTTAAGGTCCAAGATCGTACACATTCGTCAGCAAAACGGCTAAAATGTCACAGTGAAGCGAGGACGTGTGTGCTCTCCTGCCTTGACCTCCACACTGTCACCTGACGACCCTTGTACACCCGCCACGCCCCCACCCCTGACGTCATGTATACGTCACACCACCCATGACGACATGTACACGTCACACCTCCACTCATGACGACATGTACACGTCACACCTCCGCCCGTGACGTCATCTTTGCACACGACACCACCCGTGACGTCATCTTTGCACACGACACCACTCATGACGTCATGTATACGTCACACCTCCACTCATGACGTCATGTATACGTCACACATCCCACCGATGACGACATGTACACGTCACACCTCCACTCATGACGTCATGGTCACGTCACACCTCCACTCATGACGTCATGGACACGTCACACCTCCACTCATTACGTCACACCTCAACCCATGACGACATGTACACGTCACACCTCCACTCATGACGACATGTACACGTCACACCACTCATGACGTCATGTATACGTCACACCTCGACTCATGACGTCATGTACACGTCACACCCCCACTCATGACGTCATATTTCCTGAAAATAGTTTCACAAGTTACTGTTGCTCTACGCGTGTATCCATTCTCCCAGTCTATCCTCACATGGTTCACGTCCCTCAGGATTAACAGCCTGGATTCATTCCTGTGAACGACAGAAGCAGCTTTCTGTCTTATATTAATGTAGGCAAGTTGTTTCATATTCCTGTCTGGGTCTTCTGTCACTCGGTGTAGTGTTATCACAAATACCAATTTGTTGCCCTCTAATTGGCATAGTGCTTGTTAAGTACTCAACTACTTGTGCTTGCGGGGATTGAGCTTTGACTCTTTGGTCCCGCCTCTCAGCCATCAATCAACTGGTGTACAGGTTCCTGAGCCTAGATAGAAAACAGAGTAGTAGCCTAGTGGTGATTAATTTAGTAAATAGACAACGTGGAAGAAGTGACAGATATAGTTATCGATCTGTATAAATGTTTTTCTGTCTTTCTTTATCACTGTCTGTGTCTCACTAACTCCTAATGGCCTGAAAGCACCAGTATAAAAAGCTACGATTTGTTCAGCGAACAAATTTCAGTTTTGTGAAACCTATGTTTATGGGCAGCACAAAACGTGCACCAGACTGTACTCACCTATTTGTGCTTTGCGGGGGTTAAGCTCTGGCTCTTTGGTCCCGCCTCTCAACTGTCAATCAACTGGTGTACATGTTCCTGAGCCTATTGGGCTCTATCATATCTACATTTGAAACTGTGTATGGAGTCAGCCTCCACCACATCACTGCCTAATGCATTCCACCTGTTAACTACTCTGACACTGAAAAAGTTCTTTCTAACGTAAGTATGTGTGCGCTTCTATCTATCTATACTACCAGTTCGTCAATGACGAAAGACTCGTTAAATTGTGTATGGAAAAAGTCGTTCGAGACGAGCTTGGACGCGAAATGGTGAGAAATCAGCTTATAATCCCATTTAATTAGAGTAAATGTAATCTTCGTTTTAAAAGGGAATTTCATTAGGGAGTATCCGGCTTATAACTGTAAAACTAAGATTATCTCCAAAAACAGTCACATTTCAAATTCATCCCTGCCTACTTTCATGATTCGTTTTCATAGGGATTAATATTGTGGGCCGAACTCAACAGAATGAAGCAATCAACTTTTCAATTGATGTTTCTGAAGGACTATGTTCTCTTTTTTCGCCTCTAGCATATATCATAAGTATGCTTCTCTAGCATATACGTTAGTATGCTTCTCTAGCATATACCATAAGTATGCTTCTCTAGCATATACCATAAGTATGCTTCTCTAGCATATACCATAAGAATGCTTCTCTAGCATATACCATAAGTATGCGTAAACGATGACACGTATATGAGAAATTTGAGTTTCAAATCATTCAAACGGTATTGGCGGAAGAGGCTTTGGGGTCATTGGAATCTTATTTATATTTACTTGCTCAGATTTCTACGACAAAATTTTATATATCTGGTCAATAGGAAGTGATTTATGGTACTGACAATCGCTCCTACTAGCAGAAGTGATTGGTGAAGGATTGGTGATTGGTTTTATGTGAAGCGAAAATTCCACTCTTTTGTGAATTTTCAGTGATCATAAAAGTATGTATCGATGCTGCCAATACATTTATTAGGTTTCTTTGGCTTCAGGAAAACATTGATGAATATATATATATATATATATATATATATATATATATATATATATATATATATATATATATATATATATGTTCAAGGTTTTAATTGCTCAGGTGAATGATATATAGATATATAAATATATATATAATATATATTGTGAACCCGTAGCCTCATTATTTACACTACCGAAAGTGAGAGTTATTCCTCATTTGAGTACTTCTTTTTTTTTTATCTTTATTTAAAAAAAATACAATATAAATTACATATACATAAGTGTTACAAGGCAATTATACATTACAATTCTTAGTGAACAAGTGTTTCAGTAGTACAGAACAAGATCTTTAGAAAACCCTGAATGTTATTGAAAACTTCTCTTGGAAAATCGACAGCAAAAACCTCATACTAGCAATTATAAGTAACCTAATCGCTGCACAGAGTAAAGGGTTTCGAATCTCTTTTGTATGGATACCATCACATAAATATAACCCATTATAATGACACAGACATTGCACACGAGGACCAACTGACAAATGATTCTACTGTTTACTAAAATAATAATCGATAAGGAAGAAGCCTCACTGATTACGAGATCAATTTACAAAACGATATATATGGAGAATCGGTTGATTATCTGTGTTTGAGAGAGGAATATATATATTGATGTACTTGAAGCAGTGAAAGGTGAGGATATTTATTTATTATTATTAAAATAATCAATAAATATCATTTAAGGTATTTAATAGTAATAATATTAATAAATACTATTAATACTATTTAATAATAAAAATATTCTATGTGTTGAAGCCTAGTTCAGGCGGTAAAGTGATTTCTGCCCAGCGAATTGCTAGAGAACAGTAGTAGCCTAGTGGTGATTAATTTGGTAAATAAACTACAGGAAGAAGTGACAGATATAGTTATCAATCTGTATAAATGTCTTTCTTTATCACTGTCTGTGTCTCACTCACTCCTAATGGCCTGAAAGCATCATTATAAAAAGCTACGATTTGTTCAGATCTGAAACCTATGTTTATGGGCAGCACAAAACGTCCACCAGACTGTACTCACCTATTTGTGCTTTGCGGGGGTTAAGCTCTGGCTCTTTGGTCCCGCCTCTCAACCGTCAGTCAACTGGTGTACAGGTTCCTGAGCCTATTGGGCTCTATCATATCTACACTTGAAACTGTGTATGGAGTCAGCCTCCACCACATCACTGCCTAATGCAGGTGGCTGCCGTTACCTGTGACAGGTGGCTGCCGTTACCTGTGACAGGTGGCTGCCGTTACCTGTGACAGGTGGCTGCCGTTACCTGTGACAGGTGGCTACCGTTACCTGTGACAGGTGGCTACCGTTACCTGTGGCAGGAGGCTACCGTTACCTGTGGCAGGTGGCTACAGTTATCTGTGGCAGGTGGCTACCGTTACCTGTGGCAGGTGGCTACCGTTACCTGTGGCAGGTGGCTACCGTTACCTGTGGCAGGTGGCTACCGTTACCTGTGGCAGGTGGTTACCGTTACCTGTGGCAGGTGGCTACCGTTACCTGTGACAGGTGGTTACCGTTACCTGTGGCAGGTGGCTACCGTTACCTGTAGCAGGTAACTACCGTTACCTGTAGCAGGTAACTACCGTTACCTGTGGCAGGTGGCTACCGTTACCTGTGGCAGGTGGCTATCGTTACCTGTGGCAGGTGGCTACCGTTACCTGTGGCAGGTGGCTACATGAGGTACCTGGAGCTTTGCAATTACTTTATTACCTCTCGTGTTCTTGAAGATATCCTCATAATGCTCCCAGAGTCTGCCAGTGCAGACTACTTATCACACCTAGCATCATGTAACTAGTTTTCTGACACACTCTGTACTCCCCTTCATATATCATAAATGCAGACGCAACTAAATTTATCAATAATAATAAAAAATTTATAAAAATAAGACAAAAATCATCAACGTTAGCATATACCATAAGTATGCTTCTCTAGCATATACCATAAGTATGCGTCTCTAGCATACACCATCAGTATGCTTCTCTAGCATATACCATAAGTATGCTTCTCTAGCATATACCATAAGTATGCTTCTCTAGCATATACCATAAGTATGATCCTAGCATATACCATAAGTATGCTTCTCTAGCATATACCATAAGTATGCTTCCCTAGCATACACCATAGGTATGCTTCTCTAGCATATACCATAAGTATGCTTCTCTAGCATATACCATAAGTATGCTTCTCTTGCATATATCATTAGTATGCTTCTCTAGCATATACCATAAGTATGCTTCTCTAGCATATACTATAAATATGCTTCTCTAGCATATACCATAAGTATGCTTCTCTAGCATATACCATAAGTATGCTTCTCTTGCATATATCATTAGTATGCTTCTCTAGCATATACCATAAGTATGCTTCTCTAGCATATACTATAAGTATGCTTCTCTAGCATATACCATAAATATGCTTCTCTAGCATATACCATAAGTATGCTTCTCTAGCATATAGCAGTATGTTTCTCTAGCATATACCATAAGTATGCGTAAATGATGACACGTATATGAGAAATTTGAGTTTCAATTAAATCATTCAAACGGAATTGGCGGAAGAGGCTTTGGGTCATTGGAATCATATTTATATTTACTTGCTCAGATTTCCACGACAAAATTTTATATATCTGGTCAATAGGAAGTGATTTATGGTACTGAAAATCGCTACTACTAGCAGAAGTGATTGGTGAAGGATTGGTGATTGGTTTTATGTGAAGCGAAAATTCCACTCTATTGTGAATTTTCAGTAATTAAATCATAAAAGTTTGTATCGATGCTGCCAATGTATTTATTAGCTTTCTTTAGCTTCAGGAAAACATTGATGAATATATATATATATATATGTTCAAGGTTCCAATTGCTCAGGTGAATGATATATAGATATATAAATATATATAATATATATTGTGAGTCCCGTAGCCTCATAATTTACGCTAAGCCGAAAGTGAGAGTTATTCCTCATTTGAGTCCTTCAGAGGATCTAGAGGAATGTTTTAATACAAGTAACCATTGTTGGATATTACAGATGAGGCAATTGAAAACTTCTCTTGGAAAATCGACAGCAAAAACCTCATACTAGCAATTATATGTAACCTAATCGCTGCACAGAGTAAAGGGTTTCGAATCTCTTTTGTATGGATACCATCACATAAATATAACCCATTATAATGACACAGACATTGCAGCCAAATTAGCGTGTAACAAAGATGAAGTTGAATAAGATCTAGGTAGCCTCACCTCTGCTGTCAAAACTGTATTGGTCCAAACACTCAGGTCTGATAGAAGAGAAATTACTGACTCTCAAAGGCCTGAAAGCACCTGTATAAAAATTTATGATTTGTTTAGATCAGAAACCTATGTTTATGGGCAGCACAAAACGTGGACCAGACTGTGCGACACAGTGGTTGCCAGGATCAGGTTTGGTTACCATTACCTGTGGCAGGTGGCTACCGTTACCTGTGGCAGGTGGCCACCGTTACCTGTGGCAGGTGGCTACCGTTACCTGTGGCAGGTGGCTAAACTTACTTGTGGCAGGTGGCTACCGTGACCTGTGGCACGTGGCTACCGTTACCTGTGGCAGGTGGCCACCGTTTCTTGTGGCAGGTGGCTACCGTTACCTGTGGCAGGTGGCTACCGTTACCTGTGGCAGGTGGCTACCGTTACCTGTGGCAGGTGGCTAAACTTACTTGTGGCAGGTGGCTACCGTGACCTGTGGCAGGTGGCTACCGTTACCTGTGGCAGGTGGCTAAACTTACTTGTGGCAGGTGGCTACCGTGACCTGTGGCAGGTGGCTACCGTTACCTGTGGCAGGTGGCTACCGTTACCTGTAGCAGGTAACTACCGTTACCTGTGGTAGGTGGCTACCGTTACCTGTGGCAGGTGGCTACCGTTACCTGTGGCAGGTGGCTACCGTTACCTGTGGCAGGTGGCTACATGAGGTACCTGGAGCTTTGCAATTACTTTATTACCTCTCGTGTTCTTGAAGATATCCTCATAATGCTCCCAGAGTCTGCCAGTGCAGACTACTTATCACACCTAGCATCATGTAACTAGTTTTCTGACACACTCTGTACTCCCCTTCATATAGCATAAATGCAGACGCGCCTAAATTTATCAATAAAAATAAAAAATTTATAAAATTAAGACAAAAATCATCAACGTTAGCATATACCATAGGTATGCGTCTCTAGCATATACCATCAGTATGCTTCTCTAGCATATACCATAAGTATGCTTCTCTAGCATATACCATAAGTATGCTTCTCTAGCATATACCATAAGTATGATCCTAGCATATACCATAAGTATGCTTCTCTAGCATATACCATAAGTATGCTTCCCTAGCATACACCATAGGTATGCTTCTCTATCATATACCATAAGTATGCTTCTCTAGCATATACCATAAGTATGCTTCTCTTGCATATATCATTAGTATGCTTCTCTAGCATATACCATAAGTTTGCTTCTCTAGCATATACTATAAACATGCTTCTCTAGCATATACCATAAGTATGCTTCTCTAGCATATACCATAAGTATGCTTCTCTTGCATATATCATTAGTATGCTTCTCTAGCATATACCATAAGTATGCTTCTCTAGCATATACTATAAGTATGCTTCTCTAGCATATACCATAAATATGCTTCTCTAGCATATACCATAAGTATGCTTCTCTAGCATATACCAGTATGTTTCTCTAGCATATACCATAAGTATGCGTAAATGATGACACGTATATGAGAAATTTGAGTTTCAATTAAATCATTCAAACGGAATTGGCGGAAGAGGCTTCAGGGTCATTGGAATCATATTTATATTTACTTGCTCAGATTTCAACGACAAAATTTTATATATCTGGTCAATAGGAAGTGATTTATGGTACTGAAAATCGCTCTTAGTAGCAGAAGTGATTGGTGAAGGATTCGTGATTGGTTTTATGTGAAGCGAAAATTCCACTCTATGGTGAATTTTTCAGTAATTAGATCATAAAGGTTTGTATCGATGCTGCCAATGTATTTATTAGCTTTCTTTAGCTTCAGGAAAACATTGATGAATATATATGTTCAAGGTTCCAATTGGTCAGGTGAATGATATATAGATATATAAATATATATAATATATATTGTGAGTCCCGTAGCCTCATAATTTACGCTAAGCCGAAAGTGAGAGTTATTCCTCATTTGAGTCCTTCAGAGGATCTAGAGGAATGTTTTAATACAAGTAACCATTGTTGGATATTACAGATGAGGCAATTGAAAACTTCTCTTGGAAAATCGACAGCAAAAACCTCATACTAGCAATTATAAGTAACCTAATCGCTGCACAGAGTAAAGGGTTTCGAATCTCTTTTGTATGGATACCATCACATAAATATAACCCATTATAATGACACAGACATTGCAGCCAAATTAGCGTGTAACAAAGATGAAGTTGAATAAGAAGTAGGTAGCCTCATCTCTGCTGTCAAAACTGTATTGGTCCAAACACTCAGGTCTGATAGAAGAGAAATTACTGACTCTCAAAGACTGAAAGCACCTGTATAAAAATTTATGATTTGTTTAGATCAGAAACCTATGTTTATGGGCAGCACAAAACGTGGACCAGACTGTGCGACACAGTGGTTGCCAGGATCAGGTTTGGTTACCATTACCTGTGGCAGGTGGCTACCGTTACCTGTGGCAGGTGGCCACCGTTACCTGTGGCAGGTGGCTACCGTTACCTGTGGCAGGTGGCTAAACTTACTTGTGGCAGGTGGCTACCGTGACCTGTGGCAGGTGGCTACCGTTACCTGTGGCAGGTGGCTACCGTTACCTGTGGCAGGTGGCTACCGTTACCTGTGGCAGGTGGCTACCGTTACCTGTGGCAGGTGGCTACCGTTACCTGTGGCAGGTGGCTACCGTTACCTGTGGCAGGTGGCTACCGTTACATGTGGCAGGTGGCTACCGTTACCTGTGGCAGGTGGCTAAACTTACTTGTGGCAGGTGGCTACCGTGACCTGTGGCAGGTGGCTACCGTTACCTGTGGCAGGTGGCCACCGTTTCTTGTGGCAGCTGGCTACCGTTACCTGTGGCAGGTGGCTACCGTTACCTGTGGCAGGTGGTTACCGTTACCTGTGGCAGGTGGCTACCGTTACCTGTGGTAGGTGGCTATCGTTACCTGTGGCAGCTGGCTACCGTTACCTGTGGCAGGTGGCTACCGTTACCTGTGGCAGGTGGCTACATGAGGTACCTGGAGCTTTGCAATTACTTTATTACCTCTCGTGTTCTTAAGGTATCCTCATAATGCTCCCAGAGTCTGCCAGTTCAGACTACTTATCACACCTAGCATCATGTAACTAGTTTTCTGACACACTCTGTACTCCCCTTCATATAGCATAAATGCAGACGCAACTAAATTTATCAATAATAATAACAAATTTATAAAAATAAGACCAAAATCATCAACTTTAGCATATACCATCAGTATGCTTCTCTAGCATATTCCATAAGTATGCATCTCTAACATATACCATAAGTATGCTTCTCTAGCATATACCATAAGTATGCTTCTCTAGCATATACCATAAGTATGCATCTCTAACATATACCATAAGTATACTTCTCTAGCATATACCACAAGTATGCTTCTCTAGCATATACCATAAGTATGCTTCTCTAGCATATACCATAAGTATGCATCTCTAACATATACCATCAGTATGCTTCTCTAGCATATACCATAAGTATGCTTCTCTAGCATATACCACAAGTATGCTTCTCTAGCATATACCTTAAGTATGCGTAAATGATGACACTTATATGAGAAATTTGAGTTTCAATTAAATCATTCAAACGGTATTGGCGGAAGAGGCTTTGGGTCATTGGAATCTTATTTATATTTACTTGCTCAGATTTCTATGATAAAATTTTATATATCTGGTCAATAGGAAGTGATTTGTGGTACTGAAAGTCGCTCCTACTAGCAGAAGTGATTGGTGAAGGATTGGTGATTGGCTTTATGTGAAGCGAAAATTCCACTCTTAGATCATAAAAGTTTGTATCGATGCTGCCAATGTATTTATTAGCTTTCTTTGGCTTCAGGAAAACATTGATGAATACATCTATATATATATATATGTTCAAGGTTCCAATTGCTCAGGTGACTGACACATAGATAAATAAATATATATACAATATATATTGTGTACCCGTAGCCTCATAATTTACGCTAAGCCGAAAGTGAGAGTTATTCCTCATTTGAGTCCTTCAGAGGATCTAGAGGAATGTTTTAATACAAGTAACCATTGTTGGATATTACAGAAGAGGCAATTGAAAACTTCTCTTGGAAAATCGACAGCAAAAACCTCATACTAGCAATTATAAGTAACCTAATCGCTGCACAGAGTAAAGGGTTTCGAATCTCTTTTGTATGGATACCATCACATAAATATAACCCATTATAATGACACAGACATTACAGCCAAATTAACGTGTAACAAAGATGAAGTTGAATAAGAAGTAGGTAGCCTCACCTCTGCTGTCAAAACTATGCTGGTCCACAATACATCACCGAATGGCCAGTTATCAGGCAATTCAGACCTGTTGGCATGAGGCAGTTTCATCCATGGTGGATACAGTTTCATGCATGGTGGATACAGTTTCATGCATGGTGGATACAGTTTCATGCATGGTGGATAGTTTCATGTATGGTGGATATAGTTTCATGCATGGTGGATGATATTTCATGCTTGGTGGATCCAGTTTCATCCATGGTGGATGCAGTTTCGTGTATGGGAGCTGTAAAAAGTTTACACTTACACGAGGACCAACTGACAAATGATTCTACAGTTTGTTTCTACTAAAATATGAATCATTTAGGAAGAAGCCTCACTGATTACGAGATCAATTTACAAAACGATATATATGGAGAATCGTTTGATTATCTGTGTTTGTGAGAGGAATATATATATTGATGTACTTGAAGCAGTGAAAGATGAGAATATTTACTTATTATTATTAATATAACAAATAAAAACTATTTAATCAGACGAGGAGTCACATTAACGTGGCTGAAATATGTTGACCAAAATATGTTCACTTTCCAATGTGTGGTTTGGTCATCAAAATACTATTTAAAATGTTTAATAATAATAATATTAATAAATACTATTAATATTATTTAATAATTAAAATAATCTATGTGTTGAAGCCTAGTTCAGGCGGTAAAGTGATTTCTGTCCAGCGAATTGATAGAGAACAGTAGTAGCCTAGTGGTGATTAATTTGGAAAATATACTACATGAAGAAGAGACAGATATAGTTATCAATCTGTATAAATGTCTTTCTGTCTTTCTTTATCACTGTCTGTGTCTCACTCACTCCTAATGGCCTGAAAGCATCAGAATAAAAAGCTACGATTTGTTCAGATCTGAAACCTATGTTTATGGGCAGCACAAAACTTCCACCAGACTGTACTGTACTTTGTGCTTTGCGGGGGTTGAGCTCTGGCTCTTTGGTCCCGCCTCTCAACTGTCAATCAACAGGTGTACAGGTTCCTGAGCCTATTGGGCTCTATCATATCTACACTTGAAACTGTGTATGGAGTCAGCCTCCACCACATCACTGCCTAATGCAAGTGGCTGCCGTTACCTGTGACAAGTGGCAATCGTTATCTGTGGCAGGTGGCTACCGTTATCTGTGGCAGGTGGCTACCGTTACCTGTGGTAGGTGGCTACCGTTACCTGTGACAAGTGGCAATCGTTATCTGTGGCAGGTGGCTACCGTTACCTGTGACAAGTGGCAATCGTTATCTGTGGCAGGTGGCTACCGTTACCTGTGGCAGATGGCTACCGTTACCTGTGGCAGGTGGCTACCGTTACCTGTGGCAGGTGGCTGCCGTTACCTGTGACAAGTGGCAATCGTTATCTGTGGCAGGTGGCTACCGTTACCTGTGGCAGGTGGCTACCGTTACCTGTGGCAGGTGGCTACCGTTACCTGTGGTAGGTGGCTACCGTTACCTGTGGCAGGTGGCTACCGTTACCTGTGGCACGTGGCTACCGTTACCTGTGGCAGGTGGCTACCGTTACCTGTGACAGGTGGCTACCGTTACCTGTGACAGGTGGCTACCGTTACCTGTGACAGGTGGCTACCGTTACCTGTGGCAGGTGGCTACCGTTACCTGTGGCAGGTGGCTACCGTTACCTGTGACAGGTGGCTACCGTTACCTGTGGCAGGTGGCTACCGTTACCTGTGGCAGGTGGCTATCGTTACCTGTGGCAGGTGGCTACCGTTACCTGTGGCAGGTGGCTACCGTTACCTGTGGCAGGTGGCTACATGAGGTACCTGGAGCTTTGCAATTACTTTATTACCTCTCGTGTTCTTGAAGATATCCTCATAATGCTCCCAGAGTCGGCCAGTTCAGACTACTTATCACACCTAGCATCATGTAACTAGTTTTCTGACACACTCTGTACTCCCCTTCATATAGCATAAATGCAGACGCGCCTAAATTTATCAAATAAGACAAAAATCAGCAAATTTATGGAAACAGAATGTGACGTGGCATGTGGAAATATGACGTCATGGGTGGGGGTGTGTGACGTGTCCATGACGTCATGAGTGGAGGTGTGACGTGTCCATGACGTCATGAGTGGAAGTGTGACGTATACATGACGTCATGAGTGGTGTCGTGTGCAAAGATGACGTCACGGGTGGTGTCGTGTGCAAAGATGACGTCACGGGTGGGGGCGTGGCGGGTGCACAAGGGTCGTCAGGTGACAGTGTGGAGGTCAAGGCAGGAGAGCACACACGTGCTCGCTTCACTGTGACATTTTGGCCGTTTTGCTGACGAATGTGTACGATCTTGGACCTTAAGGGCGGGTATACCCTTGTTGTCTTGACCCCAGACGCGTGTCTTGACCCCACGTCGTGTCAGGACATAAAGAAGCCGACAGTGACAGTCGAATGAAGAACTTGCGGCCGACTGAGAGGTGTAAAGTGGCGCCATTTTGACATTGGGCGGCAAAAGCGTCCTCACTCCTCCAATATGACGGTAAGAGCCCTTTAATTACCATAGTTTGTCTAGTGCAGAGAGGATAACTTATCAGTGATCTTATACTGAGCTTTACACCCACTAATTAGTCATGCATGTAGTGATAATGAGATGATATAAGGCAGTTAGGAGGAGATAGCATGATGGAGGCAAGAGCGACACATCCTCCCTCGACGGTGGTCGGAGGGTGACTGCTGAGACGCGCCCACAGGTGGGGGTTTACGGTGTGGACTCGCCCAGAATGGGGGAGGACCCTTGGCGGTGCCGCCCAGCTGATCACCTTGGAGCACTTTGTTGCTTTATTATTTTATACTTCTTAATGGAACCATATTATTTGGTTGTGGTAAACTTGCAGTTTCGTGCATGGTGGATGATGTTTCGTGCTTGGTGGATGATGTTTCGTGCATGATGGGTGATGTTTCGTGCATGGTGGGTGATGTTTCGTGCATGGTGGGTGATGTTTCGTGCATGGTGGGTGATGTTTCGTGCATGATGGGTGATGTTTCGTGCATGGTGGGTGATGTTTCGTGCATGATGGGTGATGTTTCGTGCATGGTGGGTGATGTTTCGTGCATGGTGGGTGATGTTTCGTGCATGGTGGGTGATGTTTCGTGCATGGTGGATGATGTTTCGTGCATGGTGGGTGATGTTTCGTGCATGGTGGATGATGTTTCGTGCATGGTGGGTGATGTTTCGTGCATGGTGGGTGATGTTTCGTGCATGGTGGGTGATGTTTCGTGCATGGTGGATGATGTTTCGTGCTTGGTGGATGATGTTTCGTGCATGATGGGTGATGTTTCGTGCATGGTGGGTGATGTTTCGTGCATGATGGGTGATGTTTCGTGCATGGTGGGTGATGTTTCGTGCATGGTGGGTGATGTTTCGTGCATGGTGGGTGATGTTTCGTGCATGATGGGTGATGTTTCGTGCATGGTGGGTGATGTTTCGTGCATGATGGGTGATGTTTCGTGCATGGTGGGTGATGTTTCGTGCATGGTGGATGATGTTTCGTGCATGGTGGGTGATGTTTCCTGCATGATGGGTGATGTTTCGTGCATGGTGGGTGATGTTTCCTGCATGATGGGTGATGTTTCGTGCATGGTGGGTGATGTTTCGTGCATGATGGGTGATGTTTCGTGCATGGTGGGTGATGTTTCGTGCATGGTGGGTGATGTTTCGTGCATGGTGGGTGATGTTTCGTGCATGGTGGATGATGTTTCGTGCATGGTGGGTGATGTTTCGTACATGGTGGATGATGTTTTGTGCTTGGTGGATGATGGATCGTGCATGGTGGATGATGTTTCGTGCTTGGTGGATGATGTTTCGTGCATGGTGGATGATGTTTCGTGCATGGTGGGTGCTGTTTCGTACATGGTGGATGATGTTTTGTGCTTGGTGGATGATGGATCGTGCATGGTGGATGATGTTTCGTGCATGGTGGGTGCTGTTTCGTACATGGTGGATGATGTTTCGTGCATGGTGGGTGATGTTTCGTGCATGGAGGATGATGTTTCGTACATGGTGGATGATGTTTCGTACATGGTGGATGATGTTTCGTGCATGGTGGGTGCTGTTTCGTACATGGTGGATGATGTTTCGTGCGTGGTGGGTGATGTTTCGTGCATGGTGGGTGCTGTTTCGTACATGGTGGATGATGTTTCGTACATGGTGGATGATGTTTCGTGCATGGTGGGTGATGTTTCGTGCATGGAGGATGATGTTTTGTGCTTGGTGGATGATGGATCGTGCATGGTGGATGTTTCGTGCGTGGTGGATGATGTTTCATGTATGGTGGATGATGTTTCATGCATGGTGGATGATATTTCATGAATGGTGGATGATGTTTCCTGCATGGTGGATGATGTTTCCTGCATGGTGGATGATGTTTCGTGCTTGGTGGATGATGTTTCATGCATGGTAGATGATGTTTCATGCATGGTGGATGATGTTTCATGCATGGTGAATGATGTTTCATGCATGGTGGATGATATTTCATGGATGGTGGATGATGTTTCATGCATGGTGCATGTTTCTTGCATGGTGGATGAAGTTTCGTGCATGGTGGATGATGTTTCATACCGGTGGATGCAGTTTCATGCATGGTGGATGATGTTTCGTGCGTGGTGGATGATGTTTCATACCGGTTGATGCAGTTTCATGCATGGTGGATGATATTTCATGCATGGTGGATGATGTTTCGTGCATGGTGGATGATGTTTCGTGCATGGTGGATGATGTTTCGTGCATGGTGGATGATGTTTCGTGCATGGTGGATGATATTTCATGCAGGGTGGATGATGTTTCGTGCATGGCAGATGCAGTTTCATGCATGATGGATACAGTTTCATGGTGGATGCAGTTTCATGCATGGTGGATGCAGTTTCATGCATGGTGGATACAATTTCATGCATGGTGGATACAGTTTCATGCATGGTGGATACAGTTTCATGCATGGTGGATACAGTTTCATGCATGGTGGATACAGTTTCATCCATGGCGGATGCAGTTTCATGCATGGTGGATACAGTTTCATGCATGGTGGATACAGTTTCATCCATGGTGGATGCAGTTTCATGCATGGTGGATGCAATTTCATCCATGGCGGATGCAGTTTCATGCATGGTGGATACAGTTTCATCCATGGTGGATGCAGTTTCATGCATGGTGGATGCAGTTTCAACCATGGCGGATGCAGTTTCATCCATGGTGGATGCAGTTTCATCCATGGTGGATGCAGTTTCATCCATGGTGGATGCAGTTTCATCCATGGTGGATACAGTTTCATGTATGGGAGCTGTAAAAAGTTTACATTTACACGAGGACCAACTGACAAATGATTCTACTGTTTGTTTATACTAAAATATAAATCATTTAGGAAGAAGCCTCACTGATTACGAGATCAATTTACAAAACGATATATATAGAGAATCGTTTGATTATCTGTTTGTGAGAGGAATATATATATTGATGTACTTGAAACAGTGAAAGGAGATAAGAGTATTTATTTAATGTTATTAAAATAATAAATAAATACTATTTAAAATATTTAATAGTAATAATATTAATAAATACTATTAATACTATTTCATAATAAAAATAATCTATATTTTGAAGCCTAGTTCAGGTGGTAAAGTGATTTCTGTCCAGCGAATTGATAGAGAACAGTAGTAGCCTAGTGGTGATTAATTTGGTAAATATACAACATGGAAGAATAGTGACAGTTATAATTATTGATCTGTATATATGTCTTTCTTTATCACTGTCTGTGTCTCTGTTGGTTTCTGTCTCATTCTTTGTGTCTCTATATCTGTGCCTGTGTGTCCCTATCTGTTTACCTGTTCCTCTCTCTCAATTTTTGTCTCTGAGAATTTGGGTTGAATGGAAAGAGAAGAACAGTTGTAGAGAAGGAAGCTTCAAGCGGCTGGCGAAAATGACGTACTGTCGCATTTTCTGTTTTGGCTCCTCTGGCTTAGGCTGTTAGGTTAGGAAAGGACAATTTAAATTAAGTTTTCATGACGTTTTGAAACTTAAATGAGAACTTGCTGCCATCCTAACCTCCTATTGGACCCAAAACTTGCTGTTTTAATTCCATTTCCTTTGGAAAATGAATTTCCATTTTGGATTGCGACAATTTTTCTGACAGCGCAAACGAGCGAACAGCAGCGTTAGTCTACGGGCTCACCATAGCCCGTGCTACTTGGAACTTTGTTCCAGGTAGCGACTCTTAAACAACAAGAACAAGCAACGTTAGAAGAGGAGAGGTTGATAAAGACACTGCGGGCTGTAACAGTCAAAATATGATAGATTTATATATTGAAATTTACAGATATCAGTTTGGTAATATTTTAATGTATTGTAACATGAAACAAGAGATTAATTCAGAGCTGAATTAATATAATATTGTAAGATTCTTTGTGGGGTCACTTTGGTACCATGTCAAGTGGTATTTGTTTCACTGATGCCAACTTCGGGTAGAGACAGATATTCTAATATACAAGTATAGATAAGTACACAGACACTGTATTGCTTATCACACACGACACATAAACTGTATTGGAGGGGACCAAAACATTTCCTTTAATGCGTTATGTGTGATTTCCTCCGAGGCTAAGCGCCCCCCTCCCCCCTTCTTCTTCCAGCCAGAGGGAGTATATATAATGAAAGGACGACGACGTTTCGGTCCGTCCTGGACCATTCTCAAGTCGATTGTGAATGATCTTGACACAATCGACTTGAGAATGGTCCAGGACGGACCGAAACGTCGTCGTCCCTTCACCTTCTAGTGTGTGGTCTGGTCAACATACTTCAGCCACGTTATTGTGACTCCTCGCCTGCAGAATATATAATATATTTTCTGATAAAACATCTCTCAGGTAATTACAACACCAACTAGGTTACTGCATCTGCCTAATATAATGTTCGCTAATGTATCATACTAATAGTTTGTACACATCATGCTACATATATACGAAAATGGAGATATTCAGAAAAGCATTTACCATAACTTGTATCTATCCGCTAATTGACTGCTTCCAGTGTCCCGCGGAGGGCAATGATAGTGTGAATGGATTGTTTAAATTGATTTTTATGGCAATTCCGGCCAATTTTACCCCATCTGCTTTGTGGAGCAGTTGAACGGCGATAAAATCCGGCTCGGAGTGTGTTATTTGATAGTGTTATGAGAGGAGTTTTTGCTCAAGCGGGGTTATTTAACTCTTAATTGCTGGGATGAGTGTAAGCCGCGGCGGGGATTACAGTGTTCACTGTTTGTTCACTTTTACAGTCCCAGGTCGAGTTAGTTTGTAAGTCAGTTGTAAAGAGATTTTACAAATGGTTGTAAATGTTCATTTGGCTTGTTTTAACCCAAATATAGTGGTGTTTCAGGTTGTATATATATATATATAAATTTGAATAGATGTAAATTGGATTAGGATTTTTTTTATCCTAGTTGTCAAATAATTTACAACATAATTGTGTTTGAATAGGCTCATCAGTTTTTGTCGTTAAAGCACTCCAATAAACAGATTTACACACACACACACACACACACACACACACACACACACACACACACACACACACACACACACACACACACACACACACACACATACACACATACACACACACACACACACACACACACACACACACACACACACACACACACACTTCCTCTTATCATGCTATCATTCCATAATATTATAAGAGATAAAGAAATATCGATCTCCTAACATTGTAAGATAGACATATCTACTAACATTGTAGGAGATAGATAAATAGATAAGCTTGGGTTGAGCTCAAGTATGTTTATTGAGACAAAAAAGAAATATATCTCAAAGGGATAGAGTAGCTTAGGCTATTTCTACCCCCCCCCCCCCCCTAACCTTAGGTCGAGAGGTGGGGGGGGAGGAGGTTGAGTGAGAGAGGGGGAAGGGGAGGACTAAGGGGGCGGAGGTGACGAAGGGGTTAGGCTAATGGGGGGAATAAGTGGGGGGGGGGGAGACAGGAGAGGGAAGGATGGGTAGGACAAATGGAGATATACATATCCATCTAGTCATCTGTCTATCCATCTATCTGTCCTTCCATCTACCTGTCTTTATATCCGTCTATACATTCATATATCCATTAATCTATCCATCCATTTCTCTATACATCGGTGCTACATTGCCTTCAATGGTTTGGTGCCTTTTGATAATTACTTCTCTATCCATCTGTCCATTCATCCATCCCTATATCCATCAATTTATCCATCTATCTATACATCTATCCATCCCATATATCTTCTATCTTTATCTCTACTTCTGTTGTGATCCAGTTACCATAGACTTTCCTTAATGTTGTGATCCAGTTACCATAGACTTTCCTTAATGGTGTGATCCAGTTACCATAGACTTTCCTTAATGTTGTGATCCAGTTACCATAGACTTTCCTTAATGTTGTGATCCAGTTACCTTAGCCTTTCCTTAATGTGGTGTGATCCAGTTACCTTAGCCTTTCCTTAGTGTGGTGACCCAGTTACCTTAGCCTTTCCTTAGTGTGGTGACCCAGTTACCTTAGCCTTTCCTTAGTGTTGTGACCCATTTACCTTAGACTTTCCTTAGTATGGTGTGACCCAGTTACCTTAGCCTTTCCTTAGTGTGGTGTGACCCAGTCACCTTAGCCTTTCCTTAATGTGGTGTGACCTAGTTACCTTAGCCATTCCTTAATGTGGTGTGGCCCAGTTACCTTAGCCTTTCCTTAGTGTGGTGACCCAGTTACCTTAGCCTTTCCTTAGTGTGGTGACCCAGTTACCTTAGCCTTTCCTTAGTGTGGTGACCCAGTTACTTTAGCCTTTCCTTAGTGTTGTGACCCATTTACCTTAGACTTTCCTTAGTGTGGTGTGAACCAGTTACCTTAGCCTTTCCTTAATGTGATGTGATCCAGCATATTTCTAAAATTGTATTAATTGTATTTTCATTCGTTTTAGGAAGATGCTTCGGGCTCGGAGCTGCATACTGAAAGGTAAGTCTAACGTTGGTTGTTGACAGCGTCATGAAGGCTACCTTGTCAAGGTTCCTGAAGACTGTTCGGATGTTTGCTAGTTTTACTGACGCCAAATAGGGGGACTGACAGCTGAGTGGACAGCGCTTGGGATTCGTAGTCCTGAGGTTCCGGGTTCGATCCCCGGTGGAGGCGGAGACAAATGGGTAGAGTTTCTTTCACCCGAATGCCCTAGTTCATCTAACAGTAAATAGGTACCTGGGAGTTAGACAGCTGCTACGGGCTTCTTCTTGGGTGGGGGGGGGGGTGTAACAAAAAGGAGGCCTGGTCGAGGACCGGGCCGCGGGGACGCTATGCCCCGAAATCATCTCAAGATAACCTCAAGATAACCTCAAGAAGAACAAGTCATCATTCTGTGTGCCATGCAATCATGTGTGAAATGTGTCTATTCTAAAATCTTCTCAAAGTTGAGAAGTCTTTGTCAAAATCAAGGGGCCAGATTCACCAAGCAGTTACGCAAGTACTTACGAACGTGTACATCTTTCATCAATCTTTGACGGCTTTGGTTACATTTATTAAACAGTTTACAAGCATGAAAACTTGCCAATCAACTGTTGTTATTGTTATAAACAGCCCCCTGGTGCTTCAGAGCTCATTAACTGTTTAATAAGTGTAAACAAAGCCGCCAAAGATTGAGAAAAGATGGACAGGTTCGTAAGTGCTTGCGTAACTGCTTCGTGAATCTGGCCCCAGGTTCGTAAGTGCTTGCGTAACTGCTTCGTGAATCTGGCCCCCAGGTTCGTAAGTGTTTGCGTAACTGCTTCGTGAATCTGGCCCCAGGTCGTCTCAAAGTTATATTCCTTCCGTAAAGTCCTGAATATGGGATCTTCTCACCTCTCCTTCCGCTCCAAAATCTTATAAATAACAACAGGAAAATATGTCAGACCATACGGGCTCACCATAGCCCGTGCTACTTGGAACTTTTTGTTCCAAGTAGCGAATCTTAAACAACAACATACGTCAGACCATCTCAGTAGCTTGTCTGTCTGGTTCTAAAGCAATGTACATAGGCATAACAGTGTACATAGGCATAGCAATGTGTATAGCTAAAGCGTCCATTACCCATACACATTCCATGGTAAGGCTCCTCTTGATGATGTAATTAACTTTCTGTCCTTGAACCCTCTGTTCAAGGGTTAAGGATCTCACCATTTCCATCCTTTTGTACAGTGTGGTCTAGTGGTATAGTACTGAATACGATAAGATGCATGGAGCCCCTGGCTGTCTGCCTTCGAATCCTTCTGGGGTCAGGAATTTTCAGTTGCATATTGTTTATATATACAATGAAATATATATTTCTTTGTTGCTATTATTTTTTCTAGTTATATAACGTTTATATATGGATGTTTTTTTTACAATTTTTTTTAAAGCTTTAATTACTTGGATTCAATGATTTAAATGTGTTAACTAAGGAACGAGGTTGTAATCACCTTGGTATAGTTTAAGAACTTCATCTTGTATCTCACATGACACATAAGACAATGTTACCGGTAGTTAATGTAACAAAGCCTGAGCCAAATTGCTCTAGGCTTAAGGCACACATACCTCATATGTCAATATTTCTGGTCGTTAACAGCACCACGCCTGAAGTTAATTGCCTCAGGATTGGTGTAAACATTCATTGGCGTCATGGATGGTTTTGTGTGCAGGCGAGGAGTCACAATAACGTGGCTGAAGTATGTTGACCAGACCACACACTAGAAGGTGAAGGGACGACGACTTTTTGATGATTTGATTGTTGCCGCCGAAGGCGGCTAGTTCATTGTGCACCCCATACTCATCCTGTGAGCGGTAGCGCAAAAGCATTACAGAGGGCACAAAAGGTCTTTATCAGACCTCATCTTAGATTATTACATAAACAATTTCTTCAATCCTTCACGTTTCGGTCCGTCCTGGACCATTCTCGACTTTTTCCCCATTTTGCACCCGCAAGATAACGTAAGCCTTTAAGGGTTAACAGATGTTAATCTTCTTGTTTGAGGAGCTGTTCACTTGAGACGGTTAAGCAAGTCCCAGCTGTGTCTGGGTACAAGTGACAGGATGAACAACCCAGCGGGTTTTCTTCCTATTGGGGAGTGTTGTACATGCTGCTATGGCGGTATGTCCACTCACAAGATGAGTAGCACTGCCCAATAAACTCGCCCCTCGGGGCAAAATTTAAAAAATAATGAGAATGGTCCAGGACGGACCGAAACGTCGTCGTCCCTTCACCTTCTAGTGTGTGGTCTGGTCAACATGGTTTCGTATTGTTTCGGGTCTCGTCTTGTAGTTCACTACGCCTGCAAACGATCCTAGTCCACTTTTATAAAGCTGGCTCATTTATGCCGCGAACCTCGTGGATATTACAGAAGAATTGCGTAGTTTTAACGTCGTAAAACACACACACACAGTCACAGAGACGTTAGAAAGAACTTTTTCAGTGTCAGAGTAGTTTAAATGGAATGCATTAGGCAGTGATGTGGTGGAGGCTGACTCCATACACAGTTTCAAGTGTAGATATGATAGAGCCCAGTAGGCTCAGGAACCTGTACACCAGTTGATAGACAGTTGAGAGGCGGGACCAAAGAGCCAGAGCTCAACCCCCGCAAGCACAACTAGACGAGTACACATTAAACATACACATACACATACACAAGCAAACGTTACCCACACCAAAAGTACACACATAACAAAGCTTTTCGAGACACAGAGACGTTAAAAACCTTTTCTGTTAGCGTAAGACTTGTGAGAAAAAGGGCTCACTACAAGAGGAAGCTGTAGAAGCGAACTCTATTCGTAATTATAAAAGTAGGTATGATAGAGAAATAGTAGGTATGTAGATGTAATGTAGGTATGTTCTCAAACTACTCAAATGTAGGTATGATAGATAAATAGGTCAGGAGCCTTATACAAACAGACGGCTAGAAAGGCGGGGGTCAAGAGTTGAAACTCGGCCCTGTAGGTACAAATAGGTTAGTACACATCTTGAGGTTATCTTGAGATGATTTCGGGGCTTAGCGTCCCCGCGGTCCGGTCCTCGACCAGGCCTCCTTTTTGTTACACACCCCCCGGAAGCAGCCCGTAGCAGCTGTCTAACTCACCGGTACCTATTTACTGCTAGGTGAACAGAGGCCATCAGGGTGAAAGAAACTGCCCATTTGTTTCCGCCTCCACCGGTAATCGAACTCGGAACCACAGGACTACGAATCCCGAGCGCTATCCACTCAGCTGTCAGGCCCCTGTTACACATATATACACACAAATTCAATACATAATTCTTTCCTCTCATTTTATTAATTCTAATAACATATAAATCTTCATCCGGCTTTATGAATGTCGAAACATATATGAACAGTAATTAAAACTTTCTGAATGTTCATGAATTTAATTACGCAAAGTTAATGGTATCCGCTAGAAAATACATTATATACATCTTGAGATATGCTATCTTGAGATGTAGATATGCTATATTGAGATGATTTCGGGGCTTTAGTGTCCCCGCGGCCCGGTCCTCGATCAGGCCTCCACCCCAAGGAAGCAGCCCGTGACAGCTGACTAACTCCCAGGTACCTATTTACTGCTAGGTAACAGGGGCATTCAGGGTGAAAGAAACTTTGCCCATTTGTTTCTGCCTCGTGCGGGAATCGAACCCGCGCCACAGAATTAAGAGTCCTGCGCGCTATCCACCAGGCTACCAGGCCCCTACATCACCATTGTTTTCGAGAAAAAGAAATAGCATCGAAGATAAAGACGCGAAAGTCATTAGAAAATAAAATACCTCACAAATGACTCTACTTAAGACCGCTTTTAAGTCCACACATAACAAGTCCAATATTGAGGCAGTCAGTCATCGGAGCTTCGTCATGGGGGTAGTACAGTGGATCCTTTATGGTGGCCCACCAGCCTATTGTGGACACAAGACCGTACCTGGGCGTCTCATTCACCCTTTCAACCCTCCCGGCCCCAATAGACTTCCGCTTTCACCCTAGCTGGTGGTATTGCAGACTGTTGCCTGTCACCCTAGCTGGTGGTACTGTAGACTGTAGCCTGTCACCCTAGCTGGTGGTACTGCAGACTGTCCCCCTGTCACCCTAGCTGGTGGTACTGCAGACTGTTCCTGTCACCCTAGCTGGGGCTACTGCAGACTGTTCCCTGTCACCCTAGCTGGGGCTACTGCAGACTGTTCCCTGTCACCCTAGCTGGGGCTACTGCAGACTGTTCCCTGTCACCCTAGCTGGGGCTACTGCAGACTGTTCCTGTCACCCTAGCTGGGGCTACTGCAGACTGTTCCCTGTCACCCTAGCTGGTGGTACTGCAGACTGTTCCCTGTCACCCTAGCTAGTGATACTGCAGACTGTTCCTGTCACCCTAGCTGGTGGTATTGCAGACTGTTCCCTGTCACCCTAGCTGGTGGTACTGCAGACTGTTCCTGTCACCCTAGCTGGTGGTACTGCAGACTGTCCCTGTCACCCTAGCTGGTGGTACTGCAGACTGTTCCCTGTCACCCTAGCTGGTGGTACTGCAGACTGTTCCTGTCACCCTAGCTGGTGGTACTGCAGACTGTTCCTTGTCACCCTAGTTGGTGGTACTGCAGACTGTTTCTTGTCACCCTAGTTGGTGGTACTGCAGACTGTTCCCTGTCACCCTAGTTGGTGGTACTGCAGACTGTTGCCTGTCACCCTAGCTGGTGGTACTGCAGACTGTTCCCCTGTCACCCTAGCTGGTGGTACTGCAGACTGTAGCCTGTCACCCTAGCTGGTGGTACTGCAGACTGTTGCTTGTCACCCTAGCTGGTGGTACTGCAGACTGTTCTCTGTCACCCTAGCTGGTGGTACTGCAGACTTGCCTGTCACCCTAGCTGGTGGTACTGCAGACTGTTCCCCTGTCACCCTAGCTGGTGGTACTGCAGACTGTTCCCCTGTCACCCTAGCTGGTGGTATTGCAGACTGTTCCCCTGTCACCCTAGCTGGTGGTACTGCAGACTGTTCCCTGTCACCCTAGCTGGTGGAACTGCAGACTGTCCCTGTCACCCTAGCTGGTGGTACTGCAGACTGCTGCTGTCACCCTAGCTGGTGGTACTGCAGACTGTTCCTGTCACCCTAGCTGGTGGTACTGCAGACTGTTCCTGTCACCCTAGCTGGTGGTACTGCAGACTGTTCCTGTCACCCTAGCTGGTGGTACTGCAGACTGTTCCTGTCACCCTAGCTGGTGGTACAGCAGACTGTTCCTGTCACCCTAGTAGGTGGTACTGCAGACTGTAGCCTGTCACCCTAGATGGGCTACTGTAGACTGTTCCCGTCGATTAAGATACAATGTATTTTAAGATACATTCTACCTTAAGATACAATGTATTTTAAGATACATTCTACCTTAAGATACAATGTATTTTTAAAATACATTGTACATTAAAATACAATGTGTCTTAAAAAAAGTTTTTTTTCCAATATTACCTGTGTATTAGACAGTATAATGCACTTATTACACTATTTATCGAACTTATGTGTGGTTATCTTGAGATGATTTCGGGGCTTTAGTGTCCCCGCGGCCCGGTCCTCGACCAGGCCTCCACCCCCAGGAAGCAGCCCGTGACAGCTGACTAACATCCAGGTACCTATTTTACTGCTAGGTAACAGGGGCATAGGGTGAAAGAAACTCTGCCCATTGTTTCTCGCCGGCGCCTGGGATCGAACCCAGGAACCACAGGATCACAAGTCCAGCGTGCTGTCCGCTCGGCCGACCGGCTCCCCCCTAATTGTATGTACAGTATGAACATACCAGTATGTGTAACACAATATACATATGGTATATCGCATTGCCATTTGTGTGGACCTCTGACAGCTGAGTGGACAGCGCTTCGGATTCGTAGTCCTGAGGTTCTGGGTTCGATCCCCGGTGGAGGCGGAGACAAATGGGCAAAATGTTTCTTTCATCTTGATGTCCCCTGTTACCTACCAGTAAATAGGTACCTGGGAGTTAGACAGCTGCTAGGGGCTGCTTCGTAGGGATGGAGGCCTGGTCGAGGACCGGGCCGCGGGGACGCTAAGCCCCGAAATCATCTCAAGATAACCTCAAGATAGTAACAATCAAAAAGCTTCAGTGCCGCTCAAGTGCTAACGAAATTAGACTTCACATCAATGCTTCTTATAACGATTTTGTGTTGTTTAAGACCCGCTACCTGGAACAAAAAGTTCCAAGTAGCACGGGCTATGGTGAGCCCGTCTTCTTATAAGGAATTGGATTCCCTAAGACGGTCATTGTAACAGCCCGGCTGACATGTGTAGCCAACGACGATCTCAAACATGTCCAGATAACAATGAAACGTTTTAGTAAAGTCATCCAATTGTTAATGTTGACTTATGCATCTCGGCTACTAACCTACAATAAGGATTAAATAAAAATGGTGACAGGGATAGACGCTCCAGTCTGGCCGGGATAGTCATCCAATGAGTCAGCATTGGCCATTACGACCCTCGCATCATCGTTCGAATTTAAAGTGTTAAGATCTATGTAAATTAATATATCACGGGCTCACCATAGCCCGTGCTACTTGGAACTTTTTTGGTTCCAGGTAGCTAATCTTTAACAACAACAACATTAATATATATTTTCACAATATGTAATGAGTTCTGTGTTGCTAATTGTGTATTTGAGCTTGATAAAAGTATATTAAGATACAGAAATCACAATATATATCAAGTGAACAAATCCAGAAGAGCCGTGATGAGGGTTCGAATCTACACACGGGTGGCTTTATTCATATTAAAATGTTACAGAACCAGTTTTGTGAACTTCCTGTATTACGTGATGTCTTAAGTCTGATGTCTTAATTACGTGATGTCTTAAGTCTGATGTCTTAATTACGTGATGTCTTAAGTCTGATGTCTTAATTACGTGATGTCTTAAGTCTGATGTATTAATTACGTGATGTCTCTATACCTTTCGTAATTCATGACTTACTTCATTACTCTGTATTACTCTTCTCATCAGTGAGTTTCTATTGGTCAAAATCATCATACTCATCAAAATCATTATATTAAGACATGAACATTCTTTTTAAAAGAGAATAAAAGTCTTTAAATGACAATTTGTTTACCCATGACACTCAAACAAAGTTTCTGTCTTCCTCCTCAAGCCCAACCACTTGGGGTGGACGGTAGAGCGACGGTCTCGCTTCATGCAGGTCGGCGTTCAATCCCCGACTGTCCACAAGTGGTTGGGCACCATTCCTTTCCCCCCCCATCCCATCCCAAATCCTTATCTTGACCCCTTCCCATTGCTATATAGTCGTAATGCCTTGGCACTTTTCCCTAATAATTGCCTGTTCCTCCTTAATGTTCAAAACACTTTATTGGTGACTGAGATAGGTGTTATTATTGCTTGGTAAAACATAATAATGCCTTAAACAAGCATACAAGTAAAAATAAAATATATATTACATGAAACTATGAAATTCTTCTAAATATTGTCAATGTCAAATATTGTCTTCTAAAGTATTGCCAATGTAGAAAATGCTTTGTAGGCAAAATTCATCCCATTGTACCCTAGACACAATGTTCAATTCGAAACGACTTCTCTGATCGTCACTGTAACTCCATGGTCGAACCGCCATTCAGATGTCGACGTTGATAAATACAGGGAATCCTAAGTAATAGGACTCGTTTGTTCCAGGATATAATCTCTAAAGCTGAGAGATAAACCCTGTTAACTTATCCTATTACGTCCTGTGTTCTTTTCAAAACTCATTATCACCGCCGATCAGTGCTAAAGCCGTATCACTCACAGGTCATTTGAAGCTGTGTTCACATTTTCTTACTTAATATTGTAGCATATTTTGGATATGGAAAAAGAATTGTCTGTAATTTATATTTTAGTCAATAGCGTTAAGATCACATGTGGAATTAATTAGTGAGAGAGCAAACTCGTCCACTATTCTCAGTGTTTTAATAAACTCATATATGAATGTTTGAACGCATATATGAATGTTTGAACGCATATATGAATGTTTGAACGCATATATGAATGTTTGAACGCATATATGAATGTTTGAACGCATATATGAATGTTTGAACGCATATATGAATGTTTGAACGCATATATGAATGTTCGAACTTATATATGAATGTTTGAACTCATATATGAATGTTTGAAATCATATATGAATGATTGAACTTATATATGAATGCTTGAAGTCATATATGAATGTTTGAACTCATATATGAATGTTTGAACTCATATATGAATGTTTGAAATCATATATGAATGTCTGAACTCATATATGAATGTTTGAACTCATATATGAATGTTTGAAATCATATACGAATGATTGAACTCATATATGAATGTTTGAAATCATATATGAATGTTTGAACTCATATATGAATGTTTGAACTTATATATGAATGTTTGAACTCATATATGAATGTTTGAACTCATATATGATTGTTTGAACTCATATATGAATGTTTGAAATCATATATTAGTGTTTGAAATCATATATGAATGTCTGAACTCATATATGAATGTTTGAACTCATATATGAATGTTTGAACTCATATATGAATGTTTGAACTCATATATGAATGTTTGAACTCATATATGAATGTCTGAACTCATATATGAATGTTTGAACTCATATATGAATGTTTGAACTCATATATGAATGTCTGAACTCATATATGAATGTTTGAACTCATATATGAATGTTTGAAATCATATATGAATGTCTGAACTCATATATGATTGTTTGAACTCATATATGAATGTTTGAAGTCATATATGAATGTTTGAACTCATATATGATTGTTTGAACTCATATTTGAATGTTTGAACTCATATATGAATGTTTGAACTCATATATGAATGTTTGAACTCATATATGAAAACTGTTTGCAGTTTCATTTGATGCTTCACCCCCAACGTGACTATATCATGTATCAATTCCTGTATTTTTTCCTTTGAATATACTCTGCCAATTCATTTTTGTACTTCATAGAACTTCAGCATTGAACTTGTGAAAACTAGTAGTAGTAATAGGCATCCATTAGTGTCAGGAAATTGAAGGGAAATTTTTGTCTATTAGGATGAATGGTTCAGTTTGGTCGGGGAAAGTTTCCTCTCTGTAAGGGATAAGTTGATGAGGCTTGTGGAATATCCAACTGTCAGAATATCATTGATGATCTCTGGTTTGGCCATCACTTATGCAAGAGAGAGAGAGAGAGAGAGAGAGAGAGAGAGAGAGAGAGAGAGAGAGAGAGAGAGAGAGAGAGAGAGAGAGAGAGAGAGAGAGAGAGACAAAGAGACAGAGACAGAGAGAGAGAGAGAGAGAGAGAGAGAGAGAGAGAGAGAGAGAGAGAGAGAGAGAGAGAGAGAGAGAGAGAGAGAGAGAGAATGAGAGTGGGAGAATGAGAGAGAGAGAGAGAGAGAGAGAGAGAGAGAGAGAGAGAGAGAGAGAGAGAGAGAGAGAGAGAGAGAGAGAGAGAGAGAGAGAGAGAGAGAAATAAAAGGAGGGAAAGAGAGAGACGATGGATGAAATTGAGAAAATGAGTCTGAAAATGAGAGTGTGAGAAAGAAAAGGAGAGAAACAGATGAAGAGAGAGAGAGAGAGAGAGAGAGAGACAGACAGAGACAGAGAAAGGAGACATACAATGATACCTATAATAAGACAAACAGACAGACAGACAGACAGACAGACAGACAGACAGACAGACAGACAGACAGACAGACAGACAGAACAGAACAGTCGAAGTGAATCACATTCTGCCAGGAGAGAGATATTGCGAAGCATGGTTGGGCTCTCGCTCAGCTTGCTTACCTTAACAAAACACGCACACAGGCGGAGGGACTCGGCTCTTTATAAATAAGAGCCATCATAATGTGTGTAGTGGAGAGAGAGCAAGAGAAACTCAGGAATATTTTGTTTTATACAGCAGCAGGAGGTCATTTACAAGTTTTTAAATTCTTCACAAGAGCCGTCTTCCTTGTCCAGAGTAGGGGACAAGCTTCCCCAATAGATCAATCCTCAGGCCACGAATACCACTATGGCATAGCGTACGATGCAGAAAAATTGCCATTTCTCAAGGAAAAGACGAAGCATTTCATCAATTGCCATCGAATTAACGTCCCTATTCTCAA
Source organism: Procambarus clarkii (assembly GCF_040958095.1). Taxonomy (NCBI): domain Eukaryota; kingdom Metazoa; phylum Arthropoda; class Malacostraca; order Decapoda; family Cambaridae; genus Procambarus; species Procambarus clarkii. Next base: position 27,587,429 of record NC_091222.1, on the reverse strand, counting down.
GACGATATCTCGAGGCTCGTCAAAACGACGTTAAAGTAGCCATGAATCAACGTTGATTAAACGTAACTTCAGCACGTTTTGCCCACTGGAATGATGCTGTTTCAGATTTAGCTACTCAGAACGAAGTGTCCATGTAGCACGGGCTATGGTGATCCCGTAAGCCCACTGGAAGCTGTTGCGATTTAACTTACCCATCTACCGTGTTAAGGCTGAGGGCGTGAACACTCACGCTAAGAAAAACCTGCCAAAAAAGACAATAGGAGAGATTCCACGAGACGTGAAACAAATCCCTGAACTTGTCGAACCCTTCCACATCGGCTGCCGGAATAGTCAATGGGGAATATTGGACTTCAACCAGGGACAACAGCGCGATGCTGCAGGCATCGAAGGGAGGTCAGATCATACGATGGACAGCATACAGCATAGCAATGCTTCTGGCAACGTAGGGGGGTCAGATCAGACGATGGATAGCATGCAGCATCGCAATGCTTCTGGCAACGTAGGGGGGTCAGGTCATACGATGGACAGCATGCAGCATCGCAATGCTGCAGGCATCGTAGGGGGGTCAGGTCATACGATGGACAGCATGCAGCATCGCAATGCTGCAGGCATCGTAGGGGGGTCAGGTCATACGATGGACAGCATGCAGCATCGCAATGCTGCAGGCATCGTAGGGGGGTCAGGTCATACGATGGACAGCATGCAGCATCGCAATGCTATTGGCTTCGTAGGGGGCTCAGGTCATACGATGGACAGCATGCAGCATCGCAATGCTATTGGCTTCGTAGGGGGCTCAGGTCATACGATGGACAGCATGCAGCATCGCAATGCTACTGGCATCGTAGGGGGGGGGTCAGATCATACGATGAGATTAACAATATACATCATATGCTGTAAATGCTGTGTGTGGAACGTAATTCAGTACACTGATGAAGTGATGCTCTTGAGAAAGACATTATCAGCATGAGGCTGTTGATAGCTGAGCGCCTTGTGTTACAGGAAGCAACTTCTGGTTGTCCATGAAGTTGGGCCAGGTTAAGAACTTTGAAAATATTCACCTTACACATAACTGTACGTTCACCAACCTCTTCTTAGTGTCGAAGGCTCTGGTGTTCAGACCAGTCTGTTTAGACTTAAGAACATAAGAACATAAGAACAAAGGCAACTGCAGAAGGCCTATTGGCCCACACGAGGCAGCTCCTATTTATAACCACCCAATCCCACTCATATACATGTCCAACCCACGCTTGAAACAATCGAGGGACCCCACCTCCACAACGTCACGCGGCAACCGGTTCCACAAATCAACAACCCTGTTACTGAACCAGTATTTACCCAAGTCTTTCCTAAATCTAAACTTATCCAATTTATACCCATTGTTTCGTGTCGTGTTCCGTGTTTCGTGTTCCGTGTTTCGTGTTCCGTCAATTCTAGTCTTGACTTGGTCAAGACTAGAATTGAACCTTCTAAAATAGTTCTCTACCTTCTTGAGGTTATCTTGAGATGATTTCGGGGCTTTAGTGTCCCCGCGGCCCGGTCCTCGACCAGGCCTCCACCCCCAGGAAGCAGCCCGTGACAGCTGACTAACACCCAAGTACCTATTTTACTGCTAGGTAACAGGGGCATAGGGTGAAAGAAACTGCCCATTGTTTCTCGCCGGCGCCTGGGATCGAACCCAGGACCACAGGATCACAAGTCCAGCGTGCTGTCCGCTCGGTCAAATACGCTTCCATGTAGTTCGCTGAGTCAGTTGAATAACTCTTAGATTCTACAGCCATTGAGAACTGCTCTTAGTCCTCAATGTCTGCTTATGCCCCCTTTCTTAGTCTGCTTATGCCCCCTTTCTTAGTCTGCTTATGCCCCCTTTCTTAGTCTGCTTATGCCCCCTTTCTTAGTCTGCTTATGCCCCCTTTCTTAGTCTGCTAATGCCCCCTTTCTTAGTCTGCTTATGCCCCCTTTCTTAGTCTGCTTATGCCCCCTTTCTTAGTCTGCTTATGCCCCCTTTCTTAGTCTGCTTATGCCCCTTTCTTAGTCTGCTTATGCCCCCTTTCTTAGTCTGCTTATGCCCCTTTCTTAGTCTGCTTATGCCCCCTTCTTAGTCTGCTTATGCCCCCTTTCTTAGTCTGCTTATGCCCCTTTCTTAGTCTGCTTATGCCCCCTTCTTAGTCTGCTTATGCCCCTTTCTTAGTCTGCTTATGCCCCTTTCTTAGTCTGCTTATGCCCCTTTCTTAGTCTGCTTATGCCCCCTTTCTTAGTCTGCTTATGCCCCTTTCTTAGTCTGCTTATGCCCCCTTCTTAGTCTGCTTATGCCCCTTTCTTAGTCTGCTTATGCCCCTTTCTTAGTCTGCTTATGCCCCTTTCTTAGTCTGCTTATGCCCCCTTTCTTAGTCTGCTTATGCCCCCTTTCTTAGTCTGCTTATGCCCCTTTCTTAGTCTGTTTTTGAAGATAGTAATATTAGCAGTAAAATGAACTCGAGGTACCTAAAGCCACTAAAGTGTCGGGGACACTAAAGCCCCGAAATCATCTCAAGATAAGATAACCTCAAGATAACCTATTGCTTGAAGATTTGCAACTAATCCATTGCGCCATAGCTGATCAAAGGCACCTGTAATGTTCAGCGTAGCAACATAGCTGATCTTGAAATGTTTCTTGTTTTTCTGTGTCTCTGTTTCTATGTATCTGTCTCTGTATTTATGTGTCTTTGTCTTTCCAGATATTTCTTCTGATGTCTGTTTCTTTTGCTGTTTATCTCCGTCGCTCTTTGTCTGTGTAGTTGTAATTTTCTATGTCTGTCTATCTCTCTCTGCCTGTGTCCTTCTGTACCTCTCTGTGCTTCACTGTCACTCTGTGTTCTTTTCCTTCGCTGTATTTCTGCGTATCTCTCTCTCTCTCGCTCTGTCTTTAGTTATCTCTCCTTCTCTTTGTCTTTTGTTCTCTATATCTCTCTCTTTAAATCTCTCTCTCTCTCTCTCTCTCTCTCTCTCTCTCTCTCTCTCTCTCTCTCTCTCTCTCTCTCTCTCTCTCTCTCTCTCTCTCTCTCTCTCTCTCTCTTCTTTCTCTCTCTTTATCTCTCTCTTTCTCTCTCTCTCTCTCTCTCTCTCTCTCTCTCTCTCTCTCTCTCTCTCTCTCTCTCTCTCTCTCTCTCTCTCTCTCTCTCTCTCTCTCTCTCTCTCTCTCTGTGTCTCTCTCTCTGTACCAAACTGAAGGCCACTTGGAAACATTTTGGACCCAGTTGTAATTGCTGGGGTTGAACGACGGCTTTTGGTCTGATGTTTAATTCTGCATCAACTGTTGTATAGGTTTCAGAGCCTATTGGGCACTGTAGTATCTATATTTAAATTGAAACTGTGCATGGACCATTTCTCCACTACTTATTATATTAATTTTTTTCACTACTCTGACAATGATACACTTCTTTCAATGTCTCTATGGCTCATTTGGCAGCTTGGTTTCCATCTTTGGTCATGTTTTACTCTTGTAAAATTGTCTGTTCTTGTCTTGTTGCAATAGGATTTCTTCTTCAATGAGTTACCTTGTGTTTGGTATTCAGTTCCCTGTATTCTGATTTATTGCTATGCACTTGATAGAGTTCAGTCTAGTGGCCACTTAAGGAACTATGCTTTGATATTGTCCAGTAGATCCATGTGGTGTTCTGATATTGTCCAGGTCTTCTTGTAGTTCCATGTGGTACTCTGATATTGTCCAGGTCATCTTGTAGTTCCATGTGGTGTTCTGATATTGTCCAGGTCATCTTGTAGTTCCATGTGGTACTCTGATATTGTCCAGGTCATCTTGTAGTTCCATGTGGTGTTCTGATATTGTCCAGGTCATCTTGTAGTTCCATGTGGTACTCTGATATTGTCCAGGTCTTCTTGTAGTTCCATGTGATATTCTGTTAAATACATCCTCATGTAATTTCTTTAAACTTTTTAGTGAACATTGATGAGAAATGATTTATTCCTTCTCGTAGGACGTTCACTTAGGTTGGGAATAAAACCAGCCCTAGAACTGATCTTTGTAGAACAACAAAGGTAACATCTCGCCACTCAGAGGTCTCTCCTCTCACTGTAACTCTGTTATTAAGAGGTACTTTAAATATATAATATTGCAGAGGTACTCTTTTATCCACTGGAGTACCTACCTTGTCACTCCTCCCCTCTTGTGTACTATTGTGTACTATTATTGTGGATATATTGTGCACTATTCTCCTGTGGGACATTCTGTCGAAGGCTTCTGACACTTCACAGGTCGGCGTTCAATCCCCGACCGTCCACATAATCTTCGACAAATGGTCTGTCATTTCTTCAGAGTTTTTCCTACAATATGTCACACCCTCCAAGAAAAAGATATATCCTAGTAAGAGATATTGTCTCTATTCGAAGTTCGAGATTAGATGCTTGGGGCTACCCTCGGCAAACTTTGCAGGGGGAATGGTCTGGGGTATGGGATTGACATAGGCTGATGAGGGTAGACCTAAGTTAAACTCTATAAGAAATATTAGTAATTGTAGACACCCCCAGGCGATATTCATGGTGTCTAGGTAAGCCTATATTGTTGGTTTAGTGCTTCTTAATAGTAAATTTTCTGAGAGAAAGGGAAGAGAGGGAAGCAGGGGGAGGTGGACAGGGAAAACAGGGAAGGTAGGGGAAGGGAGGGACGGACCAAGGGGCTGGGGACGAATCAAGAAGATTTTTATATATTTGTATATGAAGAGTGATATATATATATATCGGCAAATAAATATGAATTTTCATGCTATTTCAGGTAGGTGTTTCAAACTCTGCAACGAACACATGTCCACCACATTAAAGGTATGTAACATTTTTTATCTGTTAACTTGGGTTTTTTTCACATTTCACGTTAGTAAATTACAATAGGTTAACGGGTTGGTTTTTCTCCAAAACTGCTGTTGTCTCCACAACTGCTGTTTTCTCCAAAACAACAGTTTTGGAGAAAAAACAAACCTCAAATATTGGTTACAGGTTCGCAAACGACATTTTTTCTTTGGTCTTAATATCATAAGAATAACAGAAAGTACACATGGCTTTGTGGACCATGTTAGGCAGGTCCTGTTAATACTCAACCATTCATGGGTTCTGTTAATACTCAACCATTCATGGGGTCCTGTTAATACTCAACCATTCATGGGGTCCTGTTTACACTCAACCATTCGTGGGTCCTGTTTACACTCAACCATTCATGAGGTCCTGTTTACACTCAACCATTCATGAGGTCCTGTTTACACTCAACCATTCATGGGTCCTGTTTATACTCAACCATTCATGGGGTCCTGTTTACACTCAACCATTCATGGAGTCCTGTTTACACTCAACCATTCATGGGGTCCTGTTTACACTCAACCATTCATGGGGTCCTGTTTACACTCAACCATTCATGGGGTCCTGTTTACACTCAACCATTCATGGGGTCCTGTTTACACTCAACCATTCATGTGGTCCTGTTTACACTCAACCATTCATGGGGTCCTGTTTACACTTAACCATTCATGGGGTCCTGTTTACACTCAACCATTCCTGGGTCCTGTTTACACTCAATCATTCATGGGGTCCTGTTTAACTTTGGCATAAACAATCCAAGAGGAATAACCTGACCTCTTAAGAGATGAGTTACGTGAATACTGGAGCAGATTTAAGGTACGTACATAGTATATATGATACGTAAGTGTATAGGAGTGTACGTACAGTGTATAGGAGTGTACGTACAGTGTATAGGGTTGTACGTACACAGTGTAGTAACATGGGTTAGTGCACAAGTGGTTGGGCACTATTCCTCGGCCCCGTCCCACTTAATCTCTGTGATCTGTCAGTTTGGTAGCCTCATATGAAGAGGTCTGGTACATGATATTGTATATTGTGAATATGTATACACTTGGGGGGATATTTATACATGTTATGAATATACAGAGTTGTGTTCTGTGAGGCAGAGTTGATAACCCCAGCTGGTTGACGTGTCTGATGGGCAGAGTAGACCCCAACTCCTGATTGTCAGAGTAGACCTCAACTCCTGATTGTCAGAGGAGACCTCAACTCCTGATTGTCAGAGCAGACCTCAACTCCTGATTGTCAGAGTAGACCTCAACTCCTGATTGTCAGAGTAGACCTCAACTCCTGATTGTCAGAGTAGACCTCAACTCCTGATTGTCAGAGTAGACCTCAACTCCTGATTGTCAGAGTAGACATCAACTCCTGATTGTCAGAGCTGACCTCAACTCCTGATTGTCAGAGGAGACCTCAACTCCTGATTGTCAGAGTAGACCTCAACTCCTGATTGTCAGAATATACCTCAACTCCTGATTGTCAGTGGAGACCTCAACTCCTGATTGTCAGAGGAGACCTCAACTCCTGATTGTCAGAGTAGACCTCAACTCCTGATTGTCAGAGTAGACCTCAACTCCTGATTGTCAGTGGAGACCTCAACTCCTGATTGTCAGAGGAGACCTCAACTCCTGATTGTCAGAGGAGACCTCAACTCCTGATTGTCAGAGTAGACCTCAACTCCTGATTGTCAGAATATACCTCAACTCCTGATTGTCAGTGGAGACCTCAACTCCTGATTGTCAGACTAGACCTCAAGTCCTGATTGTCAGACTAGACCTCAAGTCCTGATTGTCAGAGGAGAACTCAACTCCTGATTGTCAGAGGAGACCTCAACTCCTGATTGTCAGACTAGACCTCAACTCCTGATTGTCAGAGCTTGAGAATAATTCTAATTAGAGAATAATTCTCTAATTTTCCACCTATATTCTCTAATTGGCTGATTAGATGTTCCTTATATTTTCCATTTGATTTAAATAAAAATATTCAGCCTCCTTGAAATTCTTTTTCAAGTTATTTTTAAAACCATTGATGAATGTTATTATGTAAAAATTAAAAATATCATCAGATTTGGTATTTTCTTGTTTTGATGATTTCAAACACGTTTTAAATCGCCTCGTTTGCGTTTGACTGTATAAATTTTTGCTGTTTTCATCTTGGAATGAATTTCATCATTCTTAATCATTCTGAATTCATCATCGTTACTCGGCGCTGAACTCGTTTCATTTTGTTAATATTATTTTAAATACGATGGCCATATTTGTATGCAATACTCAAGAATAGGATGCATCAAAATCTTGTATTGTACAATCTTGTATTGTACAATCTTGTATTGTACAATCTTGTATTGTACAATCTTGTATTGTACAATCTTGTATTGTACTATCTTTGTTTGTAAAGGTTTGTACAACCTTTTCTGATAGAAATTAGAAAGATCTGTCGATAAAACACGGAATTTGTCATCTTCCAACTTGTCTACAATACTTGCGAGGCGTCAGATCATTAGCATTCTCACTAACAGGTAAAAGAAGAATAAGATAATAATTAACACAGCAAGATATTTCAGTTAGATCAGCCTAGTTAGTGCAAACTAGGGTTAGTCCACTACGGGCTCACCATAGCCCGTGCTACTTGGAACTTTTTGTTCCGGGTAGCGATTCTTAAACAATATCAAACTAGGGTGTGTGTGTTAATTGAAAGATTATGCTGGTATGGCATGGATTAGGGGTTGATTTTTGCTTGATTTGCTTGAAAACTTGCTTGATTTTTCACTTTTTATTTGTCAAGTTCCCCTTAAACGCAACCAAGGGGCCCTCAGTATGTACCCAGAGGGCCCCCAACTCGCCCTTGGACCCCCAAGGGTAGTGTAGTTGGGTGTAGATGTACAAGTGGCCACTCTTCTCAACACCTGCTCAGCCTCGGCACCTAGTGTAGTGCTAACAACCATATAGTCTAATTACCTAGGTGTAATTACCTAAGTGTAGTTACAGGATGAGAGCTACGCTTGTGGTGTCCCGTCTTCCAAGTACTCTTGGTGTACTGGAGCTTCGACTCTTTTAAACTCTAAATCATCACTGTACTTTGCCAGTGATGAATCAATTGATTCATCACTGATTGTTAGATTCAATGGGGAATCTTACAAAATAATGAATAAACTTGAACTCAAACGCAAAACTTAATAAGATTTGCTTTTCTTACGTTGGCAAGTACTGAAATTCAGACTTCAGTGTCTGAATTTCCACAAACAAATGGGTGCAAACAATACACTCCCTCGTCGTTTGAGAATATGATATAACGAGCATATTACAAATCACCTAAAACCCACCAAACACTGGACGAAACTACGACGTTACTACAACGTTCAAACAACCTGTAATACCTATTATTGTAACAAGATAACTATTGTATACCCCTATTGTATTAACACATTGTATTAACTATTGTAACACCCCTATTGTAACAAGATAACAACAGGGGTCGTTACGCTATGACTTTTCAGGGAAGGTCAATGACCAATCGGAAAAAAAAGCCACAGAAATCTTAATTCCTTCCTCGGAACAACTTTCTCAAAAGGGAAGAAGGGAAAGAAAGGGTGCTATTTAAGTACCAGTGTAGTTAAACACTTAACTACACCTTTTGAGGTGTCTTGAGGTACCAATTAAAGTCTTCAGGTCAGCTGCGGGTCGTTGGTTAATAGGCCAGCCAGAGGCTTAGGGCCCGCGCACGAATATTCCTGCCAAAAATAATTAAATAAATTTAAAACCTGGGTGTCGGTCAGTCTTTCTCCAGTACTCATCTAGTTGTGCTTGCGGGGGTTGAGCTCTGGCTCTTTGGTCCCGCCTCTCAACTGATTTTTTTTTTCATCATGGGTACATCAGTGGAAAATGTAGTTGAATCCACACTCACTATCCTCCCCGTTCTCGAACGTCATGAAATTGTCGTACTAAAGTGCCCCTATCCTAACCAGCCAGAGTACCCTTCACCACCTACCCTACCCTTCACCACCTTCCCTTCCCTTCACCACCTTCCCTACCCTTCACCACCTTCCCTGCCCTTCACCACCTACCCTACCCTTCACCACCTTCCCTGCCCTTCACCACCTACCCTACCCTTCACCACCTTCCCTACCCTTCACCACCTTCTCTGCCCTTCACCACCTACCCTACCCTTCACCACCTTCCCTGCCCTTCACCACCTACCCTACCCTTCACCACCTTCCCTGCCCTTCACCACCTACCCTACCCTTCACCACCTTCCCTGCCCTTCACCACCTACCCTACCCTTCACCACCTTCCCTACCCTTCACCACCTTCTCTGCCCTTCACCACCTTCCCTACCCTTCACCACCTTCCCTGCCCTTCACCACCTTCCCTACCCTTCACCACCTACCCTACCCTTCACCACCTTCCCTGCCCTTCACCACCTACCCTACCCTTCACCACCTTCCCTACCCTTCACCACCTTCTCTGCCCTTCACCACCTACCCTACCCTTCACCACCTTCCCTGCCCTTCACCACCTACCCTACCCTTCACCACCTTCCCTGCCCTTCACCACCTACCCTACCCTTCACCACCTTCCCTGCCCTTCACCACCTTCCCTGCCCTTCACCACCTTCCCTACCCTTCACCACCTTCCCTGCCCTTCACCACCTTCCCTGCCCTTCACCACCTTCCCTGCCCTTCACCACCTTCCCTGCCCTTCACCACCTTCCCTGCCCTTCACCACCTTCCCTGCCCTTCACCACCTACCCTACCCTTCACCACCTTCCCTGCCCTTCACCACCTTCCCTGCCCTTCACCACCTTCCCTGCCCTTCACCACCTTCCCTACCCTTCACCACCTTCCCTGCCCTTCACCACCTTCCCTGCCCTTCACCACCTACCCTACCCTTCACCACCTTCCCTGCCCTTCACCACCTTCCCTGCCCTTCACCACCTTCCCTGCCCTTCACCACCTACCCTACCCTTCACCACCTTCCCTGCCCTTCACCACCTTCCCTGCCCTTCACCACCTTCCCTACCCTTCACCACCTTCCCTACCCTTCACCACCTTCCCTGCCCTTCACCACCTTCCCTGCCCTTCACCACCTTCCCTGCCCTTCACCACCTTCCCTACCCTTCACCACCTTCCCTGCCCTTCACCACCTTCCCTGCCCTTCACCACCTTCCCTACCCTTCACCACCTTCCCTGCCCTTCACCACCTTCCCTGCCCTTCACCACCTTCCCTACCCTTCACCACCTTCCCTGCCCTTCACCACCTTCCCTGCCCTTCACCACCTACCCTACCCTTCACCACCTTCCCTGCCCTTCACCACCTTCCCTACCCTTCACCACCTTCCCTACCCTTCACCACCTTCCCTGCCCTTCACCACCTTCCCTGCCCTTCACCACCTTCCCTGCCCTTCACCACCTTCCCTACCCTTCACCACCTTCCCTGCCCTTCACCACCTTCCCTGCCCTTCACCACCTTCCCTACCCTTCACCACCTTCCCTGCCCTTCACCACCTTCCCTACCCTTCACCACCTTCCCTGCCCTTCACCACCTTCCCTGCCCTTCACCACCTTCCCTACCCTTCACCACCTTCCCTGCCCTTCACCACCTTCCCTACCCTTCACCACCTTCCCTGCCCTTCACCACCTTCCCTGCCCTTCACCACCTTCCCTGCCCTTCACCACCTTCCCTGCCCTTCACCACCTTAGACAAAAAGTTATTGTAAAAAAAAATGTAAATTAACAGACTGTAAACAAACGCGACCCTACCACTCACATGGTCGGAAACGGGGGGGGGGGGGGTCCACCATTCACATGGTCGGAAACGGGGGGAGGGGGTCCACCATTTACATGGTCGGAAACGGGGGGAGGGGGTCCACCATTCACATGGTCGGAAACGGGGGGGGGGTCCACCATTCACATGGTCGGAAACGGGGGGGGTCCACCATTCACATGGTCGGAAACGGGGGGGGGGTCCACCACTCACATGGTCGGAAACGGGGGGGGTCCACCATTCACATGGTCGGAAACGGGGGGGGTCCACCATTCACATGGTCGGAAACGGGGGGGGGGTCCACCATTCACATGGTCGGAAACGGGGGGTAGAGTCCACCATTCACATGGTCGGAAACGGGGGGGTCCACCATTCACATGGTCGGAAACGGGGGGGGGGGTCCACCATTCACATGGTCGGAAACATGGGGGGAGAGGGTCCACCATTCACATGGTCGGAAACGGGGGGGGTCCACCATTCACATGGTCGGAAACGGGGGGGGTCCACCATTCACATGGTCGGAAACGGGGGGGGGGTCCACCATTCACATGGTCGGAAACGGGGGGGGGGTCCACCATTCACATGGTCGGAAACGGGGGGGGGGGTCCACCATTCACATGGTCGGAAACGGGTGGGGGGTCCACCATTCACATGGTCGGAAACGGGGGGGGGTCCACCATTCACATGGTCGGAAACGGGTGGGGGGTCCACCATTCACATGGTCGGAAACGGGGGGGGGGGTCCACCATTCACATGGTCGGAAACGGGGGGGGGCCACCATTCACATGGTCGGAAACGGGGGGGGGTTCCACCATTCACATGGTCGGAAACGGGGGGGGGGGTCCATCATTCACATGGTCGGAAACGGGGGGGGAGAGGGTCCACCATGTGAGTGGTAGGGTCGCGTTTGTTTACAGTCTGTTAATTTACAATTTTTTTACAATAATTAACACTTATTAACACTTATTAACACTAACACAATAATTAACAATAATTAATGGGGGGGGGGTCCACCATTCACATGGTCGGAAACGGGGGGGGGCGGTCCACCATTCACATGGTCGGAAACGGGGGGGGGGGGGGTCCACCATTCACATGGTCGGAAACGGGGGGGGGGGGTCCACCATTCACATGGTCGGAAACGGGGGGGGGGGGGGGGGGTCCACCATTCACATGGTTGGAAACGGGGGGGGGTCCACTATTCACATGGTTGGAAACGGGGGGGGAGAGGGTCCACCATTCACATGGTCGGAAACGGGGGGGGGGGTCCACCATTCACATGGTCGGAAACGGGGGGGGGGGGTCCACCATTCACATGGTCGGAAACGGGGGGGGGGGTCCACCATTCACATGGTCGGAAACGGGGGGGGTCCACCATTCACATGGTCGGAAACGGGGGGGGTCCACCATTCACATGGTCGGAAACGGGGGGGTGTCCACTATTCACATGGTCGGAAACGCGGGGGGGGGGGTCCACCATTCACATGGTCGGAAACGGGGGGGGGTTCCACCATTAACATGGTCGGAAACGGGGGGGGGTCCACCATTCACATGGTCGGAAACGGGGGGGGGGTCCACCATTCACATGGTCGGAAACGGGGGGGTCCACCATTCACATGGTCGGAAACAGGGGGGGGGGTCCACCATTCACATGGTCGGAAACGGGGGGGGGGGGTCCACCATTCACATGGTCGGAAACGGGGGGGGGTCCACCATTCACATGGTCGGAAACGGGGGGAAGGTCCACCATTCACATGGTCGGAAACGGGGGGGGTGTCCACCATTCACATGGTCGGAAACGGAGTGGGGGGGTCCACCATTCACATGGTCGGAAACGGGGGGGGGTCCACCATTCACATGGTCGGAAACGGGGGGGGGGGGGTGTCCACCATTCACATGGTCGGAAACGGAGTGGGGGGGGGGTCCACCATTCACATGGTCGGAAACAGGGTGGGGGTGGGGGGTCCACCATTCACATGGTCGGAAACGCGGGGGGGGGGGGGGGTCTACCATTCACATGGTCGGAAACGGGGAGGGGGTCCACCATTCACATGGTCGGAAACGGGGGGGGGGGTGTCCACCATTCACATGGTCGGAAACGGAGTGGGGGGGGGTCCACCATTCACATGGTCGGAAACGGGGTGGGGGGGGGGTCCACCATTCACATGGTCGGAAACGGGGGGGGGGTCCACCATTCACATGGTCGGAAACGGGGAGGGGGTCCACCATTCACATGGTCGGAAACGGGAGGGGAGAGGGTCCACCATTCACATGGTCGGAAACGGGGGGGGGTCCACCATTCACATGGTCTGAAACGGGGGGGGTCCACCATTCACATGGTTGGAAACGGGGGGGGGGGGGTCCACCATTCATATGGTCGGAAACGGGGTGGGGAGGGGGGTCCACCATTCACATGGTCGGAAACGGGGGGGGGGGGGGGTCCACCATTCACATGGTCGGAAACGGGGGGTCCACCATTCACATGGTCGGAAACGGGGGGGGGGTCCACCATTCACATGGTCGGAAACGGGGTGGTGGGGGGGTCCACCATTCACATGGTCGGAAACGGGGGGGGGAGAGGGTCCACCATTCACATGGTCGGAAACGGGGGGGGGTCCACCATTCACATGGTCGGAAACGGGTGGGGGGTCCACCATTCACATGGTCGGAAACGGGGGGGGGGGGTCCACCACTCTGGGGGGAGTAGCAGCGCCACCACTCAGGGGGGAGTAGCAGCGCCACCACTCTGGGGGGAGTAGCAGTGCCACCACTCTGGGGGGAGTAGCAGCGCCACCACTCTGGGGGGAGTAGCAGCGCCACCACTCTGGGGGGAGTAGCAGCGCCACCACTCTGGGGGGAGTAGCAGCGCCACCACTCTGGGGGGAGTAGCAGTGCCACCACTCTGGGGGGAGTAGCAGCGCCACCACTCTGGGGGGAGTAGCAGCGCCACCACTCTGGGGGGAGTAGCAGCGCCACCACTCTGGGGGGAGTAGCAGCGCCACCACTCTGGGGGGAGTAGCAGCGCCACCACTCTGGGGGGAGTAGCAGCGCCACTACTCTGGGGGGAGTAGCAGCGCCACCACTCTGGGGGGAGTAGCAGCGCCACCACTCTGGGGGGAGTAGCAGCGCCACCACTCTGGGGGGAGTAGCAGCGCCACCACTCTGGGGGGAGTAGCAGCGCCACCACTCTGGGGGGGGGAGGAGTTACGGCGCCGTCACTCTGGGGGGAGTGGTGGCACCCCCACTCCCCCCAGAGTGGCAGCGCCATCACTCCCCCCAGAGTGACAGCGCCATCACTCCCCCCAGAGTGGCAGCGCCACCACTCCCCCCCCAGAGAGGCAGCGCCACCTCTCCCCCCCAGAGAGGCAGCGCCACCACTCCCCCCCAGAGAGGCAGCGCCACCTCTCCCCCCCAGAGAGGCAGCGCCACCACTCCCACCCAGAGAGGCAGCGCCACCTCTCCCCCCCAGAGAGGCAGCGCCACCTCTCCCCCCCAGAGAGGCAGCGCCACCTCTCCCCCCCAGAGAGGCAGCGCCACCTCTCCCACCCAGAGCGGCAGCGCCACCACTCCCACCCAGAGCGGCAGCGCCACCACTCCCACCCAGAGCGGCAGCGCCACCTCTCCCCCCCCAGAGAGGCAGCGCCACCACTCCCCCCCAGAGAGGCAGCGCCACCTCTCCCCCCCAGAGAGGCAGTGCCACCTCTCCCACCCAGAGTGGCAGCGCCACCACTCCCACCCAGAGCGGCAGCGCCACCACTCCCACCCAGAGAGGCAGCGCCACCACTCCCACCCATTGCGGCAGCGCCACCTCTTCCCCCCAGAGCGGCAGTGCCACCACTCCCACCCAGAGCGGCAGCGCCACCACTCCCACCCAGAGCGGCAGGGCCACCACTCCCACCCAGAGCGGCAGCGCCACCACTCCCACCCAGAGCGGCAGCGCCACCTCCCCCCCAGAGAGGCAGCGCCACCACTCCCACCCAGAGCGGCAGCGCCACCACTCCCACCCAGAGCGGCAGCGCCACCTCTCCCCCCAGAGAGGCAGCGCCACCACACCCACCCAGAGCGGCAGCGCTACCACTCCCACCCAGAGCGGCAGCGCCACCACTCCCACCCAGAGCGGCAGCGCCACCACTCCCACCCAGAGCGGTAGCGCCACCACTCCCACCCAGAGCGGCAGCGCCACCACTCCCACCCAGAGCGGCAGAGCCACCTCTCCCCCCCAGAGAGGCAGCGCCACCACACCCACCCAGAGCGGCAGTGCCACCACTCCCACCCAGAGCGGCAGCGCCACCACTCCCACCCAGAGCGGCAGGGCCACCACTCCCACCCAGAGCGGCAGCGCCACCACTCCCACCCAGAGCGGCAGCGCCACCTCTCCCCCCCAGAGAGGTAGCGCCACCACTCCCACCCAGAGCGGCAGCGCCACCACTCCCACCCAGAGCGGCAGAGCCACCTCTCCCACCCAGAGTGGCAGCGCCACCACTCCCACCCAGAGCGGCAGCGCCACCACTCCCACCCAGAGAGGCAGCGCCACCACACCCACCCAGAGCGGCAGCGCCACCACTCCCACCCAGAGCGGTAGCGCCACCACTCCCACCCAGAGCGGCAGCGCCACCACTCCCACCCAGAGCGGCAGAGCCACCTCTCCCCCCCAGAGAGGCAGCGCCACCACACCCACCCAGAGCGGCAGCGCCACCACTCTATCACTAAAGTACTGTGTCAGAAATACCTTCACAGCCCATCAGTGTGATTCACATTTTTGTTGGATTTTGTGGCGTTCAGCTTCCGCTGTGGTCGTTCATGTTCTTGGATTGGACGGGAGCGATTGGGCTCCTTTTCCCACCAGGCGGTCATTGGGAATGCAGGAATGCAGGCGAATTTCACTCTACTCTCTTTCTCTACCATATTGATTGTTGTCATGCTCGCCTGTTGTCCAGTCTCCTGTTGTATCAGTTTCTGTTGCATCAGTTTCTGTTGCAGTCGCTTCTGTTGCAGTCGTTTCTGTTGTAGTCGTTTCTGTTGTAGTCGTTTCTGTTGTTCACGCTTCTGCTGCTCTCGCCTCTCCTGTTCTCGCTTCTGTTGTTCCTGCTTCTGTTGTTCTTTCTTCTTTTGCAACGCTTCCTGTTCCGCACTGTTGTGCATGCGATTGGGCTCCTTTTCCCACCAGGCGGTCATTGGGAATGCAGGAATGCAAGCGAATCTCACTCCGCTCTCTTTCTCTACCATATTGATTATTTTCATGCTATCCTGTTGTCCTGTCTCCTGTTGCATCAGTTTCTGTTGCAGTCGCTTCTGTTGCAGTTCACGCTTCTGCTGCTCTCGCCTCTCCTGTTCTCGCTTCTGTTGTTCTTTCTTCTTTTGCAACGCTTCCTGTTCCGCACTGTTGTGCATGCGATTGGGCTCCTTTTCCCACCAGGCGGTCATTGGGAATGCAGGAATGCAAGCGAATCTCACTCCGCTCTCTTTCTCTACCATATTGATTATTTTCATGCTATCCTGTTGTCCTGTCTCCTGTTGCATCAGTTTCTGTTGCAGTCGCTTCTGTTGCAGTTCACGCTTCTGCTGCTCTCGCCTCTCCTGTTCTCGCTTCTGTTGTTCTTTCTTCTTTTGCAACGCTTCCTGTTCCGCACTGTTGTGCATGCGATTGGGCTCCTTTTCCCACCAGGCGGTCATTGTGAATGCAGGAATGCAAGCGAAACTCACTCCGCTCTCTTTCTCTACCATATTGATTATTTTCATGCTATCCTGTTGTCCTGTCTCCTGTTGCATCAGTTTCTGTCGCTCACGCTCCTGCTGCGCACGCTTCTGCTGCTCTCGCCTCTCCTGTTCTCGCTTCTGTTGTTCTTTCTTCTTTTGCAACGCTTCCTGTTCCGCACTGTTGTGCATGCGATTGGGCTCCTTTTCCCACCAGGCGGTCATTGGGAATGCAGGAATGCAAGCGAATCTCACTCCGCTCTCTTTCTCTACCATATTGATTATTTTCATGCTATCCTGTTGTCCTGTCTCCTGTTGCATCAGTTTCTGTTGCAGTCGCTTCTGTTGCAGTTCACGCTTCTGCTGCTCTCGCCTCTCCTGTTCTCGCTTCTGTTGTTCTTTCTTCTTTTGCAACGCTTCCTGTTCCGCACTGTTGTGCATGCGATTGGGCTCCTTTTCCCACCAGGCGGTCATTGGGAATGCAGGAATGCAAGCGAATCTCACTCCGCTCTCTTTCTCTACCATATTGATTATTTTCATGCTATCCTGTTGTCCTGTCTCCTGTTGCATCAGTTTCTGTTGCAGTCGCTTCTGTTGCAGTTCACGCTTCTGCTGCTCTCGCCTCTCCTGTTCTCGCTTCTGTTGTTCTTTCTTCTTTTGCAACGCTTCCTGTTCCGCACTGTTGTGCATGCGATTGGGCTCCTTTTCCCACCAGGCGGTCATTGTGAATGCAGAAATGCAAGCGAAACTCACTCCGCTCTCTTTCTCTACCATATTGATTATTTTCATGCTATCCTGTTGTCCTGTCTCCTGTTGCATCAGTTTCTGTCGCTCACGCTCCTGCTGCGCACGCTTCTGTTGTTCACGCTTCTGCTGTTCTCGCCTCTCCTGTTCTCGCTTCTGTTGCTCTTGCTTTTCCCACCAGGGGCGCCCTGGGTCTTCTGAGTAGAGGTAAGGGGAACCTTGCCCATTGGGGATTTCTACCCAGAACTTGCAGTTGCCCATGGGTGCCCTTGGGGTTAGGTCATCTGGGGAGGATTTGCCTTCGGATGGGGAAGACTGGCCGTCTTTGTTTTGGGGAGTGATATCGTCCTGGTGAGTGGCGTCGTCCTGGGGAGTGATGCTATCTTGGGGAGTGTCGCTATCCTGGGGAGTGTCGCTATCTTGGGGAGTGATGCTATCCTGGGGAGTGATGCTATCTTGGGAGTCGTGGGTAATGGAACGGCCTGTTACTCTACCGTACCACTCAGAGTACCACTCAGAGCACCACTGTGTGAACCACTCCACATGCTCGTTCTTGTACCAGTCAGTGAGCCACTGCTTGTACCATTCCCTGTGCCACAGGATGTATCCAATCAGGGCGCCTAATATAATAGGCAGGAAATAGCCGAAGAAGATACTGGAACTAGGCCATATGCCGTTCCCTGAGTGACTGGGCCGTTCAGAGACGAACTTGCCTATCAACGGCAGGCGGCTGAGCCAGGAACGTCTGGAATCACTCACCAGAGAATACGGTCGTTGACGCATACGTTCAGGAATCAGGGGTCCAATGACTGGTTTGGAGGCCAACCAAGTCGTTAGGGCGTAGAACCCTCTTTCCGGAAGCTTGTTAGGTCGGATGAACGTGTTGTGGAGCCCTACGACGTGCAGCAGGAGGGCGTTCTCTAGGACAGCCCATACGATTATTAGTGACCAGTCGACCACTTGGCAGTCGATGCCGTGGTTGGTCACCTGACGCCTCAAATGCCGCAGCCGGATGAATGACCCGACGAACGGCAGCCAAGTCCAGCCGCTGTCCACGGGCACGGTCAGGTGATTGGGCACCAGGTGCCCTAGGATCGGCAGGCTGGCTAACCAAGTCCAAACCACGTGGCTGCCCCGCGTCGAGGCCATCTCGTCGGACTTGTCGCTCGTCTCCGCCGAGCGGTTGAATGCCCAGAACGGCCGTCTGGACTTGAGGTGCTGTGTGGTCGCCAAGGCCGCCTGGACTTTCTCCTGTTGCCGCAGCAGTCGGTGGTAGAAGGCGCTCCCGAGCTCCAGTGTCATCCACGCGGTGATCACGATTGATGTGGAAATTGCTGCTAGGATCACTTCGCTCATTATTGCTGAAACTGAAAAGTTTTTGATTTTTTTTACATTTCTGTTTGGCAGAAAATTTTCCTGCAACGTTCTCTGAGGAAAAGTCAGTTGTGAAGAGAGACACTGTTGTGGCTAACTGCTTTCTCCTGATGCCCCATGCCCCATGCCCCATGCCCTATAACCATGCCCCATGCGTCCCAACAGTATTGCAACCATCACTACTCTTCTTTGCTTTGCTTTCAGGACCAAAGGGTTCGGCGAGAACGGTTTGGGAATGAAGGACTTGGGAGAGGAGGAATGAATGAAGACCAGAGGGTTTGGCGAGCTGCGGGAATGAAGGTGTAGATAGCTGAGTGGTCTATCCACTGTGGTTTCAGTTGACATTGGGCCCCAGCAGATGACAGTTCGTCCCAGCAGATGACAGTCCGTCCCAGCAGATGACAGTTCGTCCCAGCAGATGCCAGTCCGTCCCAGCAGATGACAGTTCGTCCCAGCAGATGACAGTTCGTCCCAGCAGATGCCAGTCCGTCCCAGCAGATGACAGTCCGTCCCAGCAGATGACAGTCCGTCCCAGCAGATGACAGTCCGCCCCAGCAGATGCCAGTTCGCTTCAGCGGATGACAGTCCGTCCCAGCAGATGACAGTTCCCTCCAGCAGATGACAGTCCGCCCCAGCAGATGCCAGTTCGCTTCAGCGGATGATAGTCCGTCCCAGTAGATGTCAGTTCCCTCCAGCAGATGACAGTCCGCCCCAGCGGATGACAGTTCCCTCCAGCAGATGAGAGTTCGTCCCAGCAGATGACAGTTCGCTTCAGCGGATGACAGTCCGCCCCAGCAGATGCCAGTCCGCCCCAGCAGATGCCAGTTCGTCCCAGCAGATGACAGTTCGCTTCAGCGGATGACAGTCCGCCCCAGCAGATGCCAGTCCGCCCCAGCACATGCCAGTTCGTCCCAGCAGATGACAGTTCGCTTCAGCGGATGACAGTCCGCCCCAGCAGATGCCAGTCCGCCCCAGCACATGCCAGTTCGTCCCAGCAGATGACAGTTCGCTTCAGCGGATGACAGTCCGCCCCAGCAGATGCCAGTCCGCCCCAGCAGATGCCAGTTCGTCCCAGCAGATGACAGTTCGCTTCAGCGGATGACAGTCCGCCCCAGCAGATGACAGTTCGTCCCAGCAGATGACAGTCCGCCCCAGCAGATGACAGTTCGTCCCAGCAGATGACAGTTCGTCCCAGCAGATGCCAGTTCGTCCCAGCAGATGACAGTTCGTCCCAGCAGATGACAGTTCCCTACAGCAGATGCCAGTTCGTCCCAGCAGATGCCAGTTCGTCCCAGCAGATGACAGTTCGTCCCAGCAGATGACAGTCCGCCCCAGCAGATGACAGTTCGTCCCAACAGATGACAGTTCGTCCCAGCAGATGACAGTTCGTGCCAGCAGATGCCAGTTCGTCCAACAGATGACAGTTCGTCCCAGCAGATGACAGTTCGTCCCAGCAGATGACAGTTCGCCCCAGCAGATGACAGTTCCCTCCAGCAGATGACAGTCCGTCCCAGCAGATGACAGTTCGTCCCAGCAGATGACAGTTCGTCCCAGCAGATGACAGTTCGTCCCAGCAGATGCCAGTTCGTCCCAGCAGATGACAGTTCGTACCAGCAGATGACAGTTCGTCCCAGCAGATGACAGTTCGCCCCAGCAGATGACAGTTCCCTCCAGCAGATGACAGTCCGTCCCAGCAGATGACAGTCCGTCCCAGCAGATGACAGTCCGTCCCAGCAGATGACAGTCCGTCCCAGCAGATGACAGTTCGTCCCAGCAGATGACAGTTCGTCCCAGCAGATGACAGTTCGTCCCAGCAGATGACAGTTCGTCCCAGCAGATGACAGTTCGTCCCAGCAGATGACAGTTCGTCCCAGCAGATGACAGTTCGTCCCAGCAGATGACAGTTCGTCCCAGCAGATGACAGTTCGTCCCAGCAGATGACAGTTCGTCCCAGCAGATGACAGTTCGTCCCAGCAGATGACAGTTCGTCCCTGCAGATGCCAGTTCGTCCCAGCAGATGACAGTTCGTCCCAGCAGATGACAGTTCGTCCCAGCAGATGACAGTTCCCTACAGCAGATGCCAGTTCGTCCCAGCAGATGCCAGTTCGTCCCAGCAGATGACAGTTCGTCCCAGCAGATGACAGTCCGCCCCAGCAGATGACAGTTCGTCCCAACAGATGACAGTTCGTCCCAGCAGATGACAGTTCGTGCCAGCAGATGCCAGTTCGTCCAACAGATGACAGTTCGTCCCAGCAGATGACAGTTCGTCCCAGCAGATGACAGTTCGCCCCAGCAGATGACAGTTCCCTCCAGCAGATGACAGTCCGTCCCAGCAGATGACAGTTCGTCTCAGCAGATGACAGTTCGTCCCAGCAGATGACAGTTCGTCCCAGCAGATGCCAGTTCGTCCCAGCAGATGACAGTTCGTACCAGCAGATGACAGTTCGTCCCAGCAGATGACAGTTCGCCCCAGCAGATGACAGTTCCCTCCAGCAGATGACAGTCCGTCCCAGCAGATGACAGTCCGTCCCAGCAGATGACAGTCCGTCCCAGCAGATGACAGTCCGTCCCAGCAGATGACAGTTCGTCCCAGCAGATGACAGTTCGTCCCAGCAGATGACAGTTCGTCCCAGCAGATGACAGTTCGTCCCAGCAGATGACAGTTCGTCCCAGCAGATGACAGTTCGTCCCAGCAGATGACAGTTCGTCCCAGCAGATGACAGTTCGTCCCAGCAGATGACAGTTCGTCCCAGCAGATGACAGTTCGTCCCAGCAGATGACAGTTCGTCCCAGCAGATGACAGTTCGTCCCTGCAGATGCCAGTTCGTCCCAGCAGATGACAGTTCGTCCCAGCAGATGACAGTTCGTCCCAGCAGATGACAGTTCGTCCCAGCAGATGACAGTTCGTCCCAGCAGATGACAGTTCGTCCCAGCAGATGACAGTTCGTCCCAGCAGATGCCAGTTCGTCCCAGCAGATGACAGTTCGTCCCAGCAGATGACAGTTCGTCCCAGCAGATGACAGTTCGTCCCAGCAGATGACAGTTCGTCCCAGCAGATGACAGTTCGTCCCAGCAGATGACAGTTCGTCCCAGCAGATGCCAGTTCGTCTTAGCAGATGACAGTTCGTACCAGCAGATGACAGTTCGTCCCAGCAGATGCCAGTCCGCCCCAGCAGATGACAGTTCGCCCCAGCAGATGACAGTTCCCTCCAGCAGATGGCAGTTCCTCCCAGTAGATGACAGTTCCCTCCAGCAGATGCCAGTTCGTCCCAGCAGATGACAGTTCGTCCCAGCAGATGACAGTTCGTCCCAGCAGATGAGAGTTCGTCCCAGCAGATGACAGTTCGTCCCAGCAGATGAGAGTTCGTCCCAGCAGATGAGAGTTCGTCCCAGCAGATGAGAGTTCGTCCCAGCAGATGAGAGTCCGTCCCAGCAGATGAGAGTCCGTCCCAGCAGATGACAGTCCGTCCCAGCAGATGATAGTTGAGGGCCCATGCGGGGTCCTCAGCAAGCCTCCCAGCCTGCTGCAGGAGTAGCAGCACCAAGGTCCTCGTCCTCGTGGCCCTGGCGCCTTTCAACCCGCTGCTCCGGATAGATGGGGTTCGACAGCCAAGGAAAGGCTGTCTACGGGAAGGAAAAACCTGATCTCAAACCTCCATTGCCTGGCGGCCATTCCCTCCTCTGAGACGGGGTTCAGGAAGAAGAGACCTTCAAGACCAAGAGACCTTGGTCTCAGAAGATCAGAGACCTTGAGGAAGAATCCGGAGCTGGAGCATCTAAGGCTCGTTACTTTCAACCTCGTTCTGGCAGCTCCTGCGACGGCGCTGGAACGAAGCGTATTGGCGATTGCCTTTCCTTTGGACAATTTCAACGACGTGGAGAGAGGTAAACCTGCTGCATGGGTAGCAGCTTCCCTTACCACTCTCACCAATATCCTTGAATCCAAGGTGAGACAGTATTGCCACCTTCTCCTGCACCCTTGCTCCATGGTTCAATCTCCAGCCCGTCGTCCTCCTCAGGTTCTCCAACGTCAAGAAACTGTGGTACTAAAGTGCCCTTATCTTAACCTACCAGAGGACCCAAAACAGAAAACGGGACAGTACGTCAATTTCGCCAGCCGCTTCTATTTTCTAGTACGACGATTTTTTTTGGCTTTAGGTAGACTATACGTCAAAATGCGACGTTCTATTAGGAGGACGGAATGCAGTATTGTCACATAATAACTGAAGGGTGGTTGAAATCTGGAGCTACTCAGGCGACAGACTCCACGTCTTAACTACCCATCTTAACTACCCCATCTTAACTACCCTATCTTCATAACTGTAACCATCCTGTTATGATGGTTACAGAGACTGTAACCATCTGTTATGACTGAAGTCTCGTATGACACTTTTCAGGCTTCAGGAGTCATTTTGTTTCACTCCAAGTACCTATTAGGCGGTCCAGAGTACATAATACTAGTTACAGAATGGCTGTAAGTTGCAGCACTTACGTGAATTCAAGTTTTAAGTTGTAAAGGGGGGCGGGGAGAGACTTAAGTTGTAAAGGGGGGGCGGGGAGAGAATTAAGTTGTAAAGGGGGGGCGGGGAGAGACTTAAGTTGTAAAGGGGGGGCGGGGAGAGTCCTAAATGACGTAAGTTTTTTTTGTTTATAATTACATTTACCACGCTGAGCTTTTTTAGTTTCTCAAAATAAAAAGGGGTCGAGGTGTATCTAGCTGTCAGTGAGGTAGCTTTTGCTGTCAGTGAGTGAGAGAAACAGTGTGTTCTCTGCACCCGCTTCCCAGCGGCTGTCTGGTTCTCTGATGCTGTCACTAAGAACCGGAGAGTCAGCTCTTGAAACAATGAAATCAGTTGAAAAGGAGTAGGTGGATACTGAAGCAACTATCACCAACTATAAGGGGTATCATCCACCCTCCATTGTCCAAGCTGTCAGGCCCCTTTCCCCCCATTCACCTGAGAACAAAGGGGCACGAGTCGGACCCTTAGTATGGTGGACTCTTGAGGGGGTAAGAGGGTTCACATACCCCTCTCAACCTTTCCACAGGTGTGCAAGATGATATGCAACCTTGGGTCCGAGACGGTAGCTTGTACAATAAGGTGGAGGAGCAAGAAAGGTATCAACCTATGCAAGGTTCAGTCACAGCTTCGGGGTTCAACACCTGTTCAGTGGTGACCTTTGTAGGACAAAGGGGTACTGTAGCTAGGCCCCTTATTAGCAGTCAACAAATGGGGTCATTACAAGTTTGAACATTGTTTCTGAACTTGAGTATTTTTTGAAGAGAATTGGTTTAAAATTGAATCATGTTAATGAATGTCAATGATAATATTGGTATAGAAGACATTAACCTCACAGCAAGTCGTAAATAGATTGTATATTAACGTAATTAAAAATCTTGTTTTGTGTAGTGATAATTAGAATATATTAACAAATAGGTACACCACGAAAGTTGTAAACACACATTGTAAATGATTTAATTCCAAATCTCTTAAAACTTCCGTGATTGGGTGCTCTGAGTCTCCGTACCGTACGGGTTTATTATTTTTAATATTTGGTTAGACCATTAAGGCTGAAAGCCTACCAAGTTTCAGACTCATTAAATCCACAATCAGCCTTACTTTCTCACCCTCGGGAGAAAGTCGACAGCAGGCGTGAACAGCAGAAGCGTGAACAGCAGGAGCGTGAACGACAGAAGCGTGAACAACAGAAACGACACTATGGCCAGAGTGGCCATAGTGTGTGGGCCAGTGTGAGTGGCCATAGTGTGTGGGCCAGAGTGGCCATAGTGTGTGGGCCAGAGTGGCCATAGTGTGTGGGCCAGTGTGAGTGGCCATAGTGTGTGGGCCAGAGTGGCCATAGTGTATAGGCCAGTGTGAGTGGCCATAGTGTGTGGGCCAGAGTGGCCATAGTGTATGGGCCAGTGTGGCCATAGTATATGGTCTTCTGTCTTCCTCCTCAACCCCAACCACTTGGGATGGACGGTAGAGCGACGGTCTCGCCTCATGCAGGTCGGCGTTCAATCCCCGACCGTCCACAAGTGGTTGGGCACCATTCCTTTCCCCCCGTCCCATCTCTAAATTTTTGTCCTGTTTACACTCAACCATTCATGGGGTCCTGTTTATACTCAACCATTCATGGGGTCCTGTTTACACTCAACCATTCATGGGGTCCTGTTTATACTCAACCATTCATGGGTCCTGTTAATACTCAACCATTCATGGGGTCCTGTTAATACTCAACCATTCATGGGGTCCTGTTTACACTCAACCATTCATGGGGTCCTGTTTATACTCAACCATTCATGGGTCCTGTTTACACTCAACCATTCATGGGTCCTGTTAATACTCAACCATTCATGGGGTCCTGTTTATACTCAACCATTCATGGGGTCCTGTTAATACTCAACCATTCATGGGGTCCTGTTTACACTCAATCATTCACGGGTCCTGTTTACACTCAACCATTCATGGGGTCCTGTTTACACTCAACCATTCATGGGGTCCTGTTTATACTCAACCATTCATGGGGTCCTGTTTACACTCAATCATTCACGGGTCCTGTTTACACTCAACCATTCATGGATCCTGTTTATACTCAACCATTATTAGGTCCTGTTTACACTCAATCATTCACGGGTCCTGTTTACACTCAACCATTCATGGGGTCCTGTTTACACTCAACCATTCATGGGGTCCTGTTTACACTCAACTATTCATGGGGTCCTGTTTACCCTCAACTATTCATGGGGTCCTGTTTACACTTAACCATTCATGGGGTCCTGTTTATACTCAACCATTCATGGGGTCCTGTTTATACTCAACCATTCATGGGGTCCTGTTTATACTCAACCATTCATGGGTCCTGTTAATACTCAACCATTCATGGGTCCTGTTTACACTCAACCATTCATGGGTCCTGTTTATACTCAACCATTATTAGGTCCTGTTTACACTCAATCATTCACGGGTCCTGTTTACACTCAACCATTCATGGGGTCCTGTTTACACTCAACCATTCATGGTGTCCTGTTTACACTCAACTATTCATGGGGTCCTGTTTACACTCAACTATTCATGGGGTCCTGTTTACACTTAACCATTCATGGGGTCCTGTTTATACTCAACCATTCATGGGGTCCTGTTTATACTCAACCATTCATGGGGTCCTGTTTATACTCAACCATTCATGGGTCCTGTTAATACTCAACCATTCATGGGTCCTGTTAATACTCAACCATTCATGGGTCCTGTTTACACTCAACCATTCATGGGTCCTATTTATACTCAACCATTATTAGGTCCTGTTTACACTCAATCATTCACGGGTCCTGTTTACACTCAACCATTCATGGGGTCCTATTTACACTCAACCATTCATGGGGTCCTGTTTACACTCAACTATTCATGGGGTCCTGTTTACACTCAACTATTCATGGGGTCCTGTTTACACTTAACCATTCATGGGGTCCTGTTTACACTCAACCATTCATGGGGTCCTGTTTACACTCAACCATTCATGGGTCCTGTTTACACTCAACCATTCATGGGTCCTGTTTACACTCAACCATTCATGGTTTCCTGTTTACACTCAACCATTCATGGGGTTCTGTTTACACTCAACCATTCATGGGGTCCTGTTTACACTCAACCATTCATGGGGTCCTGTTTACACTCAACCATTCATGGGGTCCTGTTTACACAACCATTCATGGGGTCCTGTTTACACTCAACCATTCATTGGGTCCTGTTTACACTCAACCATTCATGGGGTCCTGTTTACACTCAACCATTCATTGGGTCCTGTTTACACTCAACCATTCATGGGGTCCTGTTTACACTCAACCATTCATTGGGTCCTGTTTACACTCAACCATTCATGGGGTCCTGTTTACACTCAACCATTCCTGGGTCCTGTTTACACTCAACCATTCATGGGGTCCTGTTTAACTTTGGCATAAACAATCCAAGATGAATAACCTGACCTCTTAAGAGATGAGCTCCGTGAATACTGGAGCAGATTTAAGGTACGTACATAGTATATATGATACGTAAGTGTATAGGAGTGTACGTACAGTGTATAGGGTTGTACGTACAGTGTATAGGGTTGTACGTACACAGTGTAGTAACATGGGTTAGTGCACAAGTGGTTGGGCACTATTCCTCGGCCCCGTCCCACTTAATCTCTGTGATCTGTCAGTTTGGTAGCCTCATATGAAGAGGTCTGGTACATGATAATGTATATTGTGAATATGTATACACTTGGGAGGATATTTATACATGGTATGAATATACAGAGTTGTTAAGAGTTGGGTTCTGTGAGGCAGGGTTGATAACCCCAGCTGGTTGACGTGTCTGATGGGCAGAGTAGACCCCAACTCCTGATTGTCAGAGCAGACCTCAACTCCTGATTGTCAGACTAGACCTCAACTCCTGATTGTCAGAGGAGACCTCAACTCCTGATTGTCAGAGTAGACATCAACTCCTGATTGTCAGAGTAGACCTCAACTCCTGATTGTCAGTGGAGACCTCAACTCCTGATTGTCAGAGGAGACCTCAACTCCTGATTGTCAGTGGAGACCTCAACTCCTGATTGTCAGAGGAGACCTCAACTCCTGATTGTCAGAGTAGACCTCAACTCCTGATTGTCAGAGTAGACCTCAACTCCTGATTGTCAGTGGAGACCTCAACTCCTGATTGTCAGAGGAGACCTCAACTCCTGATTGTCAGACTAGACCTCAAGTCCTGATTGTCAGAGTAGACCTCAACTCCTGATTGTCAGAGAAGACCTCAACTCCTGATTGTCAGAGGAGACCTCAACTCCTGATTGTCAGACTAGACCTCAAGTCCTGATTGTCAGAGTAGACCTCAACTCCTGATTGTCAGACTAGACCTCAAGTCCTGATTGTCAGAGTAGACCTCAACTCCTGATTGTCAGAGGAGACCTCAACTCCTGATTGTCAGACTAGACCTCAACTCCTGATTGTCAGACTAGACCTCAAGTCCTGATTGTCAGAGTAGACCTCAACTCCTGATTGTCAGAGGAGACCTCAACTCCTGATTGTCAGAGAAGACCTCAACTCCTGATTGTCAGACTAGACCTCAAGTCCTGATTGTCAGAGTAGACCTCAACTCCTGATTGTCAGAGGAGACCTCAACTCCTGATTGTCAGACTAGACCTCAACTCCTGATTCTCAGAGCTTGAGAATAATTCTAATTAGAGAATAATTCTCTAATTTTCCACCTATATTCTCTAATTGCCTGATTAGATGTTCCTTATATTTTCCATTTGATTTAAATAAAAATATTCAGCCTCCTTGAAATTCTTTTTCAAGTTATTTTTAAAACCATTGATGAATGTTATTGTGTAAAAATTAAAAATATCATCAGATTTGGTATTTTCTTGTTTTGATGATTTCAAACACGTTTTAAATCGCCTCGTTTGCGTTTGACTGTATAAATTTTTGCTGTTTTCATCTTGGAATGAATTTCATCATTCTTAATCATTCTGAATTCATCATCGTTACTCGGCGCTGAACTCGTTTCATTTTGTTAATATTATTTTAAATACGATGGCCATATTTGTATGCAATACTCAAGAATAGGATGCATCAAAATCTTGTATTGTACAATCTTGTATTGTACAATCTTGTATTATACAATCTTGTATGGTACAATCTTGTATTGTACAATCTTGTATGGTACAATCTTGTATTGTACAATCTTGCATTGTACAATCTTGTATGGTACAATCTTGTATGGTACAATCTTGTATTGTACAATCTTGTATGGTACAATCTTGTATGGTACAATCTTGTATTGTACAATCTTGCATTGTACAATCTTGTATTGTACAATCTTGTATTGTACAATCTTGTATTGTACAATCTTGCATTGTACAATCTTGTATTGTACTATCTTGTATTGTACAATCTTGTATTGTACAATCTTGTATTGTACAATCTTGTATTGTACAATCTTGTATTGTACAATCTTGTATTGTACAATCTTGTATTGTACAATCTTTGTTTGTAAAGGTTTGTACAACCTTTTCTGATAGAAATTAGAAAGATCTGTCGATAAAACACGGAATTTGTCATCTTCCAACTTGTCTACAATACTTGCGAGGCGTCAGATCATTAGCATTCTCACTAACAGGTAAAAGAAGAATAAGATAATAATTAACACAGCAAGATATTTCAGTTAGATCAGCCTAGTTAGTGCAAACTAGGGTTAGTCCACTACGGGCTCACCATAGCCCGTGCTACTTGGAACTTTTTGTTCCGGGTAGCGATTCTTAAACAATATCAAACTAGGGTGTGTGTGTTAATTGAAAGATTATGCTGGTATGGCATGGATTAGGGGTTGATTTTTGCTTGATTTGCTTGAAAACTTGCTTGATTTTTCACTTTTTATTTGTCAAGTTCCCCTTAAACGCAACCAAGGGGCCCTCAGTATGTACCCAGAGGGCCCCCAACTCGCCCTTGGACCCCCAAGGGTAGTGTAGTTGGGTGTAGATGTACAAGTGGCCACTCTTCTCAACACCTGCTCAGCCTCGGCACCTAGTGTTGTGCTAACAACCATATAGTCTAATTACCTAGGTGTAATTACCTAAGTGTAGTTACAGGATGAGAGCTACGCTTGTGGTGTCCCGTCTTCCAAGTACTCTTGGTGTACTGGAGCTTCGACTCTTTTAAACTCTAAATCATCACTGTACTTTGCCAGTGATGAATCAATTGATTCATCACTGATTGTTAGATTCAATGGGGAATCTTACAAAATAATGAATAAACTTGAACTCAAACGCAAAACTTAATAAGATTTGCTTTTTTTACGTTGGCAAGGACTGAAATTCAGACTTCAGTGTCTGAATTTCCACAAACAAATGGGTGCAAACAATACACTCCCTCGTCGTTTGAGAATATGATATAACGAGCATATTACAAATCACCTAAAACCCACCAAACACCGGACGAAACTACGACGTTACTACAACGTTCAAACAACCTGTAATACCTATTATTGTAACAAGATAACTATTGTATACCCCTATTGTATTAACACATTGTATTAACTATTGTAACACCCCTATTGTAACAAGATAACAACAGGGGTCGTTACGCTGTGACTTTTCAGGGAAGGTCAATGACCAATCGGAAAAAAAGCCACAGAAATCTTAATTCCTTCCTCGGAACAACTTTCTCAAAAGGGAAGAAGGGAAAGAAAGGGTGCTATTTAAGTACCAGTGTAGTTAAACACTTAACTACACCTTTTGAGGTGTCTTGAGGTACCAATTAAAGTCTTCAGGTCAGCTGCGGGTCGTTGGTTAATAGGCCAGCCAGAGGCTTAGGGCCCGCGCACGAATATTCCTGCAAAAAATAATTAAATAAATTTAAAACCTGGGTGTCGGTCAGTCTTTCTCCAGTACTCATCTAGTTGTGCTTGCGGGGGTTGAGCTCTGGCTCTTTGGTCCCGCCTCTCAACTGATTTTTTTTTTCATCATGGGTACATCAGTGGAAAATGTAGTTGAATCCACACTCACTATCCTCCCCGTTCTCGAACGTCATGAAATTGTCGTACTAAAGTGCCCCTATCCTAACCAGCCAGAGTACCCTTCACCACCTACCCTACCCTTCACCACCTTCCCTTCCCTTCACCACCTTCCCTACCCTTCACCACCTTCCCTGCCCTTCACCACCTACCCTACCCTTCACCACCTTCCCTGCCCTTCACCACCTACCCTACCCTTCACCACCTTCCCTACCCTTCACCACCTTCTCTGCCCTTCACCACCTACCCTACCCTTCACCACCTTCCCTGCCCTTCACCACCTACCCTACCCTTCACCACCTTCCCTGCCCTTCACCACCTACCCTACCCTTCACCACCTTCCCTGCCCTTCACCACCTTCCCTGCCCTTCACCACCTTCCCTACCCTTCACCACCTTCCCTGCCCTTCACCACCTTCCCTGCCCTTCACCACCTTCCCTACCCTTCACCACCTTCCCTACCCTTCACCACCTTCCCTGCCCTTCACCACCTTCCCTGCCCTTCACCACCTTCCCTGCCCTTCACCACCTTCCCTACCCTTCACCACCTTCCCTGCCCTTCACCACCTTCCCTGCCCTTCACCACCTTCCCTACCCTTCACCACCTTCCCTGCCCTTCACCACCTTCCCTGCCCTTCACCACCTTCCCTGCCCTTCACCACCTTAGACAAAAAGTTATTGTAAAAAAAAATGTAAATTAACAGACTGTAAACAAACGCGACCCTACCACTCACATGGTCGGAAACGGGGGGGGTCCACCATTCACATGGTCGGAAACGGGGGGGGGGGGGGGGTCCACCATTCACATGGTCGGAAACGGGGGGGGGGGTCCACCATTCACATGGTCGGAAACGGGGGGGGGGGAGTCCACCATTCACATGGTCGGAAACGGGGGGGGGGTCCACCATTCACATGGTCGGAAACGGGGGGGGGGGTCCACCATTCACATGGTCGGAAACGGGGGGGGGGGGTCCACCATTCACATGGTCGGAAACGGGGGGTCCACCATTCACATGGTCGGAAACGGGGGGGGGGTCCACCATTCACATGGTCGGAAACGGGGGGGGGGTCCACCATTCACATGGTCGGAAACGGGGGGGGGGAGTCCACCATTCACATGGTCGGAAACGGGGGGGGTCCACCATTCACATGGTCGGAAACGGGGGGGGGTCCACCATTCACATGGTCGGAAACGGGGGGGGGAGAGGGTCCACCATTCACATGGTCGGAAACGGGGGGGGTCCACCATTCACATGGTCGGAAACGGGGGGGGTCCACCATTCACATGGTCGGAAACGGGGGGGGGTCCACCATTCACACGGTCGGAAACGGGGGGGGTCCACCATTCACATGGTCGGAAACGGGGGGGGTCCACCATTCACATGGTCGGAAACGGGGGGGGGGGTCCACCATTCACATGGTCGGAAACGGGGGGGGGGGGAGTCCACCATTCACATGGTCGGAAACGGGGGGGGTCCACCATTCACATGGTCGGAAACGGGGGGGGGGGTCCACCATTCACATGGTCGGAAACGGGGGGGGGAGAGGGTCCACCATTCACATGGTCGGAAACGGGGGGGGTCCACCATTGACATGGTCGGAAACGGGGGGGGTCCACCATTGACATGGTCGGAAACGGGGGGGGTCCACCATTGACATGGTCGGAAACGGGGGGGGTCCACCATTCACATGGTCGGAAACGGGGGGGGGGTCCACCATTCACATGGTCGGAAACGGGTGGGGGGTCCACCATTCACATGGTCGGAAACGGGGGGGGGGGTCCACCATTCACATGGTCGGAAACGGGTGGGGGGTCCACCATTCACATGGTCGGAAACGGGGGGGGGGGGTCCACCATTCACATGGTCGGAAACGGGGGGGGCCACCATTCACATGGTCGGAAACGGGGGGGGGTTCCACCATTCACATGGTCGGAAACGGGGGGGGGTCCACCATTCACATGGTCGGAAACGGGGGGGGAGAGGGTCCACCATGTGAGTGGTAGGGTCGCGTTTGTTTACAGTCTGTTAATTTACAATTTTTTTACAATAATTAACACTTATTAACACTTATTAACACTAACACAATAATTAACAATAATTAATGGGGGGGGGGGTCCACCATTCACATGGTCGGAAACGGGGGGGGGGCGGTCCACCATTCACATGGTCGGAAACGGGGGGGGGGTCCACCATTCACATGGTCGGAAACGGGGGGGGGGTCCACCATTCACATGGTCGGAAACGGGGGGGGGGGGTCCACCATTCACATGGTCGGAAACGGGGGGGGGGGTCCACTATTCACATGGTTGGAAACGGGGGGGGAGAGGGTCCACCATTCACATGGTCGGAAACGGGGGGGGGTCCACCATTCACATGGTCGGAAACGGGGGGGGGGGGGTCCACCATTCACATGGTCGGAAACGGGGGGGGTCCACCATTCACATGGTCGGAAACGGGGGGGGTCCACCATTCACATGGTCGGAAACGGGGGGGTGTCCACTATTCACATGGTCGGAAACGCGGGGGGGGGGGGTCCACCATTCACATGGTCGGAAACGGGGGGGGGGTTCCACCATTCACATGGTCGGAAACGGGGGGGTCCACCATTCACATGGTCGGAAACGGGGGGGGGTCCACCATTCACATGGTCGGAAACGGGGGGGTCCACCATTCACATGGTCGGAAACAGGGGGGGGGTCCACCATTCACATGGTCGGAAACGGGGGGGGGGGTCCACCATTCACATGGTCGGAAACGGGGGGGGGTCCACCATTCACATGATCGGAAACGGGGGGGGGTCCACCATTCACATGGTCGGAAACGGGGGGGGGGGTGTCCACCATTCACATGGTCGGAAACGGAGTGGGGGGGGGTCCACCATTCACATGGTCGGAAACGGGGGGGGGTCCACCATTCACATGGTCGGAAACGGGGGGGGGGGTGTCCACCATTCACATGGTCGGAAACGGAGTGGGGGGGGGGGTCCACCATTCACATGGTCGGAAACAGGGTGGGGGTGGGGGGTCCACCATTCACATGGTCGGAAACGCGGGGGGGGGGTCTACCATTCACATGGTCGGAAACGGGGAGGGGGTCCACCATTCACATGGTCGGAAACGGGGGGGGGTGTCCACCATTCACATGGTCGGAAACGGAGTGGGGGGGGGTCCACCATTCACATGGTCGGAAACGGGGTGGGGGGGGGGTCCACCATTCACATGGTCGGAAACGGGGGGGGTCCACCATTCACATGGTCGGAAACGGGGAGGGGGTCCACCATTCACATGGTCGGAAACGGGAGGGGAGAGGGTCCACCATTCACATGGTCGGAAACGGGGGGGGGTCCACCATTCACATGGTCTGAAACGGGGGGGGTCCACCATTCACATGGTTGGAAACGGGGTGGGGAGGGGGGTCCACCATTCACATGGTCGGAAACGGGGGGGGGGGGGTCCACCATTCACATGGTCGGAAACGGGGGGTCCACCATTCACATGGTCGGAAACGGGGGGGGGGTCCACCATTCACATGGTCGGAAACGGGGTGGTGGGGGGGTCCACCATTCACATGGTCGGAAACGGGGGGGGGGAGAGGGTCCACCATTCACATGGTCGGAAACGGGGGGGTCCACCATTCACATGGTCGGAAACGGGTGGGGGGTCCACCATTCACATGGTCGGAAACGGGGGGGGGGGGGGTCCACCACTCTGGGGGGAGTAGCAGCGCCACCACTCTGGGGGGAGTAGCAGCGCCACCACTCTGGGGGGAGTAGCAGTGCCACCACTCTGGGGGGAGTAGCAGCGCCACCACTCTGGGGGGAGTAGCAGCGCCACCACTCTGGGGGGAGTAGCAGCGCCACCACTCTGGGGGGAGTAGCAGCGCCACCACTCTGGGGGGAGTAGCAGTGCCACCACTCTGGGGGGAGTAGCAGCGCCACCACTCTGGGGGGAGTAGCAGCGCCACCACTCTGGGGGGAGTAGCAGCGCCACCACTCTGGGGGGAGTAGCAGCGCCACCACTCTGGGGGGAGTAGCAGCGCCACCACTCTGGGGGGAGTAGCAGCGCCACCACTCTGGGGGGAGTAGCAGCGCCACCACTCTGGGGGGGGGGAGGAGTTACGGCGCCGTCACTCTGGGGGGAGTGGTGGCACCCCCACTCCCCCCAGAGTGGCAGCGCCATCACTCCCCCCAGAGTGGCAGCGCCATCACTCCCCCCAGAGTGGCAGCGCCACCACTCCCCCCCCAGAGAGGCAGCGCCACCTCTCCCCCCCAGAGAGGCAGCGCCACCACTCCCCCCCAGAGAGGCAGCGCCACCTCTCCCCCCCCAGAGAGGCAGCGCCACCACTCCCACCCAGAGAGGCAGCGCCACCTCTCCCCCCCCAGAGAGGCAGCGCCACCTCTCCCCCCCAGAGAGGCAGCGCCACCTCTCCCACCCAGAGCGGCAGCGCCACCACTCCCACCCAGAGCGGCAGCGCCACCTCTCCCCGCCAGAGAGGCAGCGCCACCACTCCCCCCCAGAGAGGCAGCGCCACCTCTCCCCCCCAGAGAGGCAGTGCCACCTCTCCCACCCAGAGTGGCAGCGCCACCACTCCCACCCAGAGCGGTAGCGCCACCACTCCCACCCAGAGCGGCAGCGCCACCACTCCCACCCAGAGCGGCAGAGCCACCTCTCCCCCCCAGAGAGGCAGCGCCACCACTCCCCCCCAGAGAGGCAGCGCCACCTCTCCCCCCCAGAGAGGCAGTGCCACCTCTCCCACCCAGAGTGGCAGCGCCACCTCTCCCACCCAGAGCGGTAGCGCCACCACTCCCCCCAGAGCGGTAGCGCCACCACTCCCACCCAGAGCGGCAGCGCCACCACTCCCACCCAGAGCGGCAGAGCCACCTCTCCCCCCCAGAGAGGCAGCGCCACCACACCCACCCAGAGCGGCAGCGCCACCTCTCCCCCCAGAGCGGCAGCGCCACCTCTCCCCCCCAGAGAGGCAGCGCCACCACACCCACCCAGAGCGGCAGCGCCACCACTCCCACCCAGAGCGGCAGAGCCACCTCTCCCCCCCAGAGAGGCAGCGCCACCACACCCACCCAGAGCGGCAGCGCCACCACTCCCACCCAGAGCGG
Source organism: Procambarus clarkii (assembly GCF_040958095.1). NCBI lineage: Eukaryota > Metazoa > Arthropoda > Malacostraca > Decapoda > Cambaridae > Procambarus > Procambarus clarkii. Next base: position 27,552,356 of record NC_091222.1, on the reverse strand, counting down.
CAGCGCCACCTCTCCCCCCCAGAGAGGCAGCGCCACCACTCCCCCCCAGAGAGGCAGCGCCACCTCTCCCCCCCAGAGAGGCAGTGCCACCTCTCCCACCCAGAGTGGCAGCGCCACCACTCCCACCCAGAGCGGCAGCGCCACCACTCCCACCCAGAGAGGCAGCGCCACCACTCCCACCCATTGCGGCAGCGCCACCTCTTCCCCCCAGAGCGGCAGTGCCACCACTCCCACCCAGAGCGGCAGCGCCACCACTCCCACCCAGAGCGGCAGGGCCACCACTCCCACCCAGAGCGGCAGCGCCACCACTCCCACCCAGAGCGGCAGCGCCACCTCCCCCCCAGAGAGGCAGCGCCACCACTCCCACCCAGAGCGGCAGCGCCACCACTCCCACCCAGAGCGGCAGCGCCACCTCTCCCCCCAGAGAGGCAGCGCCACCACACCCACCCAGAGCGGCAGCGCTACCACTCCCACCCAGAGCGGCAGCGCCACCACTCCCACCCAGAGCGGCAGCGCCACCACTCCCACCCAGAGCGGTAGCGCCACCACTCCCACCCAGAGCGGCAGCGCCACCACTCCCACCCAGAGCGGCAGCGCCACCTCTCCCCCCCAGAGAGGCAGCGCCACCACACCCACCCAGAGCGGCAGCGCCACCACTCTATCACTAAAGTACTGTGTCAGAAGATACTGTGATACCTTCACAGCCCATCAGTGTGATTCACATTTTTGTTGGATTTTGTGGCGTTCAGCTTCCGCTGTGGTCGTTCATGTTCTTGGATTGGACGGGAGCGATTGGGCTCCTTTTCCCACCAGGCGGTCATTGGGAATGCAGGAATGCAGGCGAATTTCACTCCACTCTCTTTCTCTACCATATTGATTGTTGTCATGCTCGCCTGTTGTCCAGTCTCCTGTTGTATCAGTTTCTGTTGCATCAGTTTCTGTTGCAGTCGCTTCTGTTGCAGTCGTTTCTGTTGTAGTCGTTTCTGTTGTAGTCGTTTCTGTTGTTCACGCTTCTGCTGCTCTCGCCTCTCCTGTTCTCGCTTCTGTTGTTCCTGCTTCTGTTGTTCTTTCTTCTTTTGCAACGCTTCCTGTTCCGCACTGTTGTGCATGCGATTGGGCTCCTTTTCCCACCAGGCGGTCATTGGGAATGCAGGAATGCAAGCGAATCTCACTCCGCTCTCTTTCTCTACCATATTGATTATTTTCATGCTATCCTGTTGTCCTGTCTCCTGTTGCATCAGTTTCTGTTGCAGTCGCTTCTGTTGCAGTTCACGCTTCTGCTGCTCTCGCCTCTCCTGTTCTCGCTTCTGTTGTTCTTTCTTCTTTTGCAACGCTTCCTGTTCCGCACTGTTGTGCATGCGATTGGGCTCCTTTTCCCACCAGGCGGTCATTGGGAATGCAGGAATGCAAGCGAATCTCACTCCGCTCTCTTTCTCTACCATATTGATTATTTTCATGCTATCCTGTTGTCCTGTCTCCTGTTGCATCAGTTTCTGTTGCAGTCGCTTCTGTTGCAGTTCACGCTTCTGCTGCTCTCGCCTCTCCTGTTCTCGCTTCTGTTGTTCTTTCTTCTTTTGCAACGCTTCCTGTTCCGCACTGTTGTGCATGCGATTGGGCTCCTTTTCCCACCAGGCGGTCATTGTGAATGCAGGAATGCAAGCGAAACTCACTCCGCTCTCTTTCTCTACCATATTGATTATTTTCATGCTATCCTGTTGTCCTGTCTCCTGTTGCATCAGTTTCTGTCGCTCACGCTCCTGCTGCGCACGCTTCTGTTGTTCACGCTTCTGCTGTTCTCGCCTCTCCTGTTCTCGCTTCTGTTGCTCTTGCTTTTCCCACCAGGGGCGCCCTGGGTCTTCTGAGTAGAGGTAAGGGGAACCTTGCCCATTGGGGATTTCTACCCAGAACTTGCAGTTGCCCATGGGTGCCCTTGGGGTTAGGTCATCTGGGGAGGATTTGCCTTCGGATGGGGAAGACTGGCCGTCTTTGTTTTGGGGAGTGATATCGTCCTGGTGAGTGGCGTCGTCCTGGGGAGTGATGCTATCTTGGGGAGTGTCGCTATCCTGGGGAGTGTCGCTATCTTGGGGAGTGATGCTATCCTGGGGAGTGATGCTATCTTGGGAGTCGTGGGTAATGGAACGGCCTGTTACTCTACCGTACCACTCAGAGTACCACTCAGAGCACCACTGTGTGAACCACTCCACATGCTCGTTCTTGTACCAGTCAGTGAGCCACTGCTTGTACCATTCCCTGTGCCACAGGATGTATCCAATCAGGGCGCCTAATATAATAGGCAGGAAATAGCCGAAGAAGATACTGGAACTAGGCCATATGCCGTTCCCTGAGTGACTGGGCCGTTCAGAGACGAACTTGCCTATCAACGGCAGGCGGCTGAGCCAGGAACGTCTGGAATCACTCACCAGAGAATACGGTCGTTGACGCATACGTTCAGGAATCAGGGGTCCAATGACTGGTTTGGAGGCCAACCAAGTCGTTAGGGCGTAGAACCCTCTTTCCGGAAGCTTGTTAGGTCGGATGAACGTGTTGTGGAGCCCTACGACGTGCAGCAGGAGGGCGTTCTCTAGGACAGCCCATACGATGATTAGTGACCAGTCGACCACTTGGCAGTCGATGCCGTGGTTGGTCACCTGACGCCTCAAATGCCGCAGCCGGATGAATGACCCGACGAACGGCAGCCAAGTCCAGCCGCTGTCCACGGGCACGGTCAGGTGATTGGGCACCAGGTGCCCTAGGATCGGCAGGCTGGCTAACCAAGTCCAAACCACGTGGCTGCCCCGCGTCGAGGCCATCTCGTCGGACTTGTCGCTCGTCTCCGCCGAGCGGTTGAATGCCCAGAACGGCCGTCTGGACTTGAGGTGCTGTGTGGTCGCCAAGGCCGCCTGGACTTTCTCCTGTTGCCGCAGCAGTCGGTGGTAGAAGGCGCTCCCGAGCTCCAGTGTCATCCACGCGGTGATCACGATTGATGTGGAAATTGCTGCTAGGATCACTTCGCTCATTATTGCTGAAACTGAAAAGTTTTTGATTTTTTTTACATTTCTGTTTGGCAGAAAATTTTCCTGCAACGTTCTCTGAGGAAAAGTCAGTTGTGAAGAGAGACACTGTTGTGGCTAACTGCTTTCTCCTGATGCCCCATGCCCCATGCCCCATGCCCTATAACCATGCCCCATGCGTCCCAACAGTATTGCAACCACCACTACTCTTCTTTGCTTTGCTTTCAGGACCAAAGGGTTCGGCGAGAACGGTTTGGGAATGAAGGACTTGGGAGAGGAGGAATGAATGAAGACCAGAGGGTTTGGCGAGCTGCGGGAATGAAGGTGTAGATAGCTGAGTGGTCTATCCACTGTGGTTTCAGTTGACATTGGGCCCCAGCAGATGACAGTTCGTCCCAGCAGATGACAGTCCGTCCCAGCAGATGACAGTTCGTCCCAGCAGATGCCAGTCCGTCCCAGCAGATGACAGTTCGTCCCAGCAGATGACAGTTCGTCCCAGCAGATGCCAGTCCGTCCCAGCAGATGACAGTCCGTCCCAGCAGATGACAGTCCGTCCCAGCAGATGACAGTCCGCCCCAGCAGATGCCAGTTCGCTTCAGCGGATGACAGTCCGTCCCAGCAGATGACAGTTCCCTCCAGCAGATGACAGTCCGCCCCAGCAGATGCCAGTTCGCTTCAGCGGATGATAGTCCGTCCCAGTAGATGTCAGTTCCCTCCAGCAGATGACAGTCCGCCCCAGCGGATGACAGTTCCCTCCAGCAGATGAGAGTTCGTCCCAGCAGATGACAGTTCGCTTCAGCGGATGACAGTCCGCCCCAGCAGATGCCAGTCCGCCCCAGCAGATGCCAGTTCGTCCCAGCAGATGACAGTTCGCTTCAGCGGATGACAGTCCGCCCCAGCAGATGCCAGTCCGCCCCAGCACATGCCAGTTCGTCCCAGCAGATGACAGTTCGCTTCAGCGGATGACAGTCCGCCCCAGCAGATGCCAGTCCGCCCCAGCACATGCCAGTTCGTCCCAGCAGATGACAGTTCGCTTCAGCGGATGACAGTCCGCCCCAGCAGATGCCAGTCCGCCCCAGCAGATGCCAGTTCGTCCCAGCAGATGACAGTTCGCTTCAGCGGATGACAGTCCGCCCCAGCAGATGACAGTTCGTCCCAGCAGATGACAGTCCGCCCCAGCAGATGACAGTTCGTCCCAGCAGATGACAGTTCGTCCCAGCAGATGCCAGTTCGTCCCAGCAGATGACAGTTCGTCCCAGCAGATGACAGTTCCCTACAGCAGATGCCAGTTCGTCCCAGCAGATGCCAGTTCGTCCCAGCAGATGACAGTTCGTCCCAGCAGATGACAGTCCGCCCCAGCAGATGACAGTTCGTCCCAACAGATGACAGTTCGTCCCAGCAGATGACAGTTCGTGCCAGCAGATGCCAGTTCGTCCAACAGATGACAGTTCGTCCCAGCAGATGACAGTTCGTCCCAGCAGATGACAGTTCGCCCCAGCAGATGACAGTTCCCTCCAGCAGATGACAGTCCGTCCCAGCAGATGACAGTTCGTCCCAGCAGATGACAGTTCGTCCCAGCAGATGACAGTTCGTCCCAGCAGATGCCAGTTCGTCCCAGCAGATGACAGTTCGTACCAGCAGATGACAGTTCGTCCCAGCAGATGACAGTTCGCCCCAGCAGATGACAGTTCCCTCCAGCAGATGACAGTCCGTCCCAGCAGATGACAGTCCGTCCCAGCAGATGACAGTCCGTCCCAGCAGATGACAGTCCGTCCCAGCAGATGACAGTTCGTCCCAGCAGATGACAGTTCGTCCCAGCAGATGACAGTTCGTCCCAGCAGATGACAGTTCGTCCCAGCAGATGACAGTTCGTCCCAGCAGATGACAGTTCGTCCCAGCAGATGACAGTTCGTCCCAGCAGATGACAGTTCGTCCCAGCAGATGACAGTTCGTCCCAGCAGATGACAGTTCGTCCCAGCAGATGACAGTTCGTCCCTGCAGATGCCAGTTCGTCCCAGCAGATGACAGTTCGTCCCAGCAGATGACAGTTCGTCCCAGCAGATGACAGTTCGTCCCAGCAGATGACAGTTCGTCCCAGCAGATGACAGTTCGTCCCAGCAGATGACAGTTCGTCCCAGCAGATGACAGTTCGTCCCAGCAGATGCCAGTTCGTCCCAGCAGATGACAGTTCGTCCCAGCAGATGACAGTTCGTCCCAGCAGATGACAGTTCGTCCCAGCAGATGACAGTTCGTCCCAGCAGATGACAGTTCGTCCCAGCAGATGACAGTTCGTCCCAGCAGATGCCAGTTCGTCTTAGCAGATGACAGTTCGTACCAGCAGATGACAGTTCGTCCCAGCAGATGCCAGTCCGCCCCAGCAGATGACAGTTCGCCCCAGCAGATGACAGTTCCCTCCAGCAGATGGCAGTTCCTCCCAGTAGATGACAGTTCCCTCCAGCAGATGCCAGTTCGTCCCAGCAGATGACAGTTCGTCCCAGCAGATGACAGTTCGTCCCAGCAGATGACAGTTCGTCCCAGCAGATGACAGTTCGTCCCAGCAGATGAGAGTTCGTCCCAGCAGATGAGAGTTCGTCCCAGCAGATGAGAGTTCGTCCCAGCAGATGAGAGTCCGTCCCAGCAGATGAGAGTCCGTCCCAGCAGATGACAGTCCGTCCCAGCAGATGATAGTTGAGGGCCCATGCGGGGTCCTCAGCAAGCCTCCCAGCCTGCTGCAGGAGTAGCAGCACCAAGGTCCTCGTCCTCGTGGCCCTGGCGCCTTTCAACCCGCTGCTCCGGATAGATGGGGTTCGACAGCCAAGGAAAGGCTGTCTACGGGAAGGAAAAACCTGATCTCAAACCTCCATTGCCTGGCGGCCATTTCCTCCTCTGAGACGGGGTTCAGGAAGAAGAGACCTTCAAGACCAAGAGACCTTGGTCTCAGAAGATCAGAGACCTTGAGGAAGAATCCGGAGCTGGAGCATCTAAGGCTCGTTACTTTCAACCTCGTTCTGGCAGCTCCTGCGACGGCGCTGGAACGAAGCGTATTGGCGATTGCCTTTCCTTTGGACAATTTCAACGACGTGGAGAGAGGTAAACCTGCTGCATGGGTAGCAGCTTCCCTTACCACTCTCACCAATATCCTTGAATCCAAGGTGAGACAGTATTGCCACCTTCTCCTGCACCCTTGCTCCATGGTTCAATCTCCAGCCCGTCCTCCTCCTCAGGTTCTCCAACGTCAAGAAACTGTGGTACTAAAGTGCCCTTATCTTAACCTACCAGAGGACCCAAAACAGAAAACGGGACAGTACGTCAATTTCGCCAGCCGCTTCTATTTTCTAGTACGACGATTTTTTTTGGCTTTAGGTAGACTATACGTCAAAATGCGACGTTCTATTAGGAGGACGGAATGCAGTATTGTCACATAATAACTGAAGGGTGGTTGAAATCTGGAGCTACTCAGGCGACAGACTCCACGTCTTAACTACCCATCTTAACTACCCTATCTTCATAACTGTAACCATCCTGTTATGATGGTTACAGAGACTGTAACCATCTGTTATGACTGAAGTCTCGTATGACACTTTTCAGGCTTCAGGAGTCATTTTGTTTCACTCCAAGTACCTATTAGGCGGTCCAGAGTACATAATACTAGTTACAGAATGGCTGTAAGTTGCAGCACTTACGTGAATTCAAGTTTTAAGTTGTAAAGGGGGGCGGGGAGAGACTTAAGTTGTAAAGGGGGGGCGGGGAGAGAATTAAGTTGTAAAGGGGGGGCGGGGAGAGACTTAAGTTGTAAAGGGGGGGCGGGGAGAGTCCTAAATGACGTAAGTTTTTTTGTTTATAATTACATTTACCACGCTGAGCTTTTTTAGTTTCTCAAAATAAAAAGGGGTCGAGGTGTATCTAGCTGTCAGTGAGGTAGCTTTTGCTGTCAGTGAGTGAGAGAAACAGTGTGTTCTCTGCACCCGCTTCCCAGCGGCTGTCTGGTTCTCTGATGCTGTCACTAAGAACCGGAGAGTCAGCTCTTGAAACAATGAAATCAGTTGAAAAGGAGTAGGTGGATACTGAAGCAACTATCACCAACTATAAGGGGTATCATCCACCCTCCACTGTCCAAGCTGTCAGGCCCCTTTCCCCCCATTCACCTGAGAACAAAGGGGCACGAGTCGGACCCTTAGTATGGTGGACTCTTGAGGGGGTAAGAGGGTTCACATACCCCTCTCAACCTTTCCACAGGTGTGCAAGATGATATGCAACCTTGGGTCCGAGACGGTAGCTTGTACAATAAGGTGGAGGAGCAAAAAAGGTATCAACCTATGCAAGGTTCAGTCACAGCTTCGGGGTTCAACACCTGTTCAGTGGTGACCTTTGTAGGACAAAGGGGTACTGTAGCTAGGCCCCTTATTAGCAGTCAACAAATGGGGTCATTACAAGTTTGAACATTGTTTCTGAACTTGAGTATTTTTTGAAGAGAATTGGTTTAAAATTGAATCATGTTAATGAATGTCAATGATAATATTGGTATAGAAGACATTAACCTCACAGCAAGTCGTAAGTAGATTGTATATTAACGTAATTAAAAATCTTGTTTTGTGTAGTGATAATTAGAATATATTAACAAATAGGTACACCACGAAAGTTGTAAACACACATTGTAAATGATTTAATTCCAAATCTCTTAAAACTTCCGTGATTGGGTGCTCTGAGTCTCCGTACCGTACGGGTTTATTATTTTTAATATTTGGTTAGACCATTAAGGCTGAAAGCCTACCAAGTTTCAGACTCATTAAATCCACAATCAGCCTTACTTTCTCACCCACGGGAGAAAGTCGACAGCAGGCGTGAACAGCAGAAGCGTGAACAGCAGGAGCGTGAACGACAGAAGCGTGAACAACAGAAACGACACTATGGCCAGAGTGGCCATAGTGTGTGGGCCAGTGTGAGTGGCCATAGTGTGTGGGCCAGAGTGGCCATAGTGTGTGGGCCAGAGTGGCCATAGTGTGTGGGCCAGTGTGAGTGGCCATAGTGTGTGGGCCAGAGTGGCCATAGTGTATAGGCCAGTGTGAGTGGCCATAGTGTGTGGGCCAGAGTGGCCATAGTGTATGGGCCAGTGTGGCCATAGTATATGGTCTTCTGTCTTCCTCCTCAACCCCAACCACTTGGGATGGACGGTAGAGCGACGGTCTCGCCTCATGCAGGTCGGCGTTCAATCCCCGACCGTCCACAAGTGGTTGGGCACCATTCCTTTCCCCCCGTCCCATCTCTAAATTTTTGTCCTGTTTACACTCAACCATTCATGGGGTCCTGTTTATACTCAACCATTCATGGGGTCCTGTTTACACTCAACCATTCATGGGGTCCTGTTTATACTCAACCATTCATGGGTCCTGTTAATACTCAACCATTCATGGGGTCCTGTTAATACTCAACCATTCATGGGGTCCTGTTTACACTCAACCATTCATGGGGTCCTGTTTATACTCAACCATTCATGGGTCCTGTTTACACTCAACCATTCATGGGTCCTGTTAATACTCAACCATTCATGGGGTCCTGTTTATACTCAACCATTCATGGGGTCCTGTTAATACTCAACCATTCATGGGGTCCTGTTTACACTCAATCATTCACGGGTCCTGTTTACACTCAACCATTCATGGGGTCCTGTTTACACTCAACCATTCATGGGGTCCTGTTTATACTCAACCATTCATGGGGTCCTGTTTACACTCAATCATTCACGGGTCCTGTTTACACTCAACCATTCATGGGGTCCTGTTTACACTCAACCATTCATGGGGTCCTGTTTACACTCAACTATTCATGGGGTCCTGTTTACACTCAACTATTCATGGGGTCCTGTTTACACTTAACCATTCATGGGGTCCTGTTTATACTCAACCATTCATGGGGTCCTGTTTATACTCAACCATTCATGGGGTCCTGTTAATACTCAACCATTCATGGGTCCTGTTTACACTCAACCATTCATGGATCCTGTTTATACTCAACCATTATTAGGTCCTGTTTACACTCAATCATTCACGGGTCCTGTTTACACTCAACCATTCATGGGGTCCTGTTTACACTCAACCATTCATGGGGTCCTGTTTACACTCAACTATTCATGGGGTCCTGTTTACCCTCAACTATTCATGGGGTCCTGTTTACACTTAACCATTCATGGGGTCCTGTTTATACTCAACCATTCATGGGGTCCTGTTTATACTCAACCATTCATGGGGTCCTGTTTATACTCAACCATTCATGGGTCCTGTTAATACTCAACCATTCATGGGTCCTGTTTACACTCAACCATTCATGGGTCCTGTTTATACTCAACCATTATTAGGTCCTGTTTACACTCAATCATTCACGGGTCCTGTTTACACTCAACCATTCATGGGGTCCTGTTTACACTCAACCATTCATGGTGTCCTGTTTACACTCAACTATTCATGGGGTCCTGTTTACACTCAACTATTCATGGGGTCCTGTTTACACTTAACCATTCATGGGGTCCTGTTTATACTCAACCATTCATGGGGTCCTGTTTATACTCAACCATTCATGGGGTCCTGTTTATACTCAACCATTCATGGGTCCTGTTAATACTCAACCATTCATGGGTCCTGTTAATACTCAACCATTCATGGGTCCTGTTTACACTCAACCATTCATGGGTCCTGTTTATACTCAACCATTATTAGGTCCTGTTTACACTCAATCATTCACGGGTCCTGTTTACACTCAACCATTCATGGGGTCCTATTTACACTCAACCATTCATGGGGTCCTGTTTACACTCAACTATTCATGGGGTCCTGTTTACACTCAACTATTCATGGGGTCCTGTTTACACTTAACCATTCATGGGGTCCTGTTTACACTCAACCATTCATGGGGTCCTGTTTACACTCAACCATTCATGGGTCCTGTTTACACTCAACCATTCATGGGTCCTGTTTACACTCAACCATTCATGGTTTCCTGTTTACACTCAACCATTCATGGGGTTCTGTTTACACTCAACCATTCATGGGGTCCTGTTTACACTCAACCATTCATGGGGTCCTGTTTACACTCAACCATTCATGGGGTCCTGTTTACACAACAATTCATGGGGTCCTGTTTACACTCAACCATTCATTGGGTCCTGTTTACACTCAACCATTCATGGGGTCCTGTTTACACTCAACCATTCATTGGGTCCTGTTTACACTCAACCATTCATGGGGTCCTGTTTACACTCAACCATTCATTGGGTCCTGTTTACACTCAACCATTCATGGGGTCCTGTTTACACTCAACCATTCCTGGGTCCTGTTTACACTCAACCATTCATGGGGTCCTGTTTAACTTTGGCATAAACAATCCAAGATGAATAACCTGACCTCTTAAGAGATGAGCTCCGTGAATACTGGAGCAGATTTAAGGTACGTACATAGTATATATGATACGTAAGTGTATAGGAGTGTACGTACAGTGTATAGGGTTGTACGTACAGTGTATAGGGTTGTACGTACACAGTGTAGTAACATGGGTTAGTGCACAAGTGGTTGGGCACTATTCCTCGGCCCCGTCCCACTTAATCTCTGTGATCTGTCAGTTTGGTAGCCTCATATGAAGAGGTCTGGTACATGATAATGTATATTGTGAATATGTATACACTTGGGGGGATATTTATACATGGTATGAATATACAGAGTTGTTAAGAGTTGGGTTCTGTGAGGCAGGGTTGATAACCCCAGCTGGTTGACGTGTCTGATGGGCAGAGTAGACCCCAACTCCTGATTGTCAGAGCAGACCTCAACTCCTGATTGTCAGACTAGACCTCAACTCCTGATTGTCAGAGGAGACCTCAACTCCTGATTGTCAGAGTAGACATCAACTCCTGATTGTCAGAGTAGACCTCAACTCCTGATTGTCAGTGGAGACCTCAACTCCTGATTGTCAGAGGAGACCTCAACTCCTGATTGTCAGTGGAGACCTCAACTCCTGATTGTCAGAGGAGACCTCAACTCCTGATTGTCAGAGTAGACCTCAACTCCTGATTGTCAGAGTAGACCTCAACTCCTGATTGTCAGTGGAGACCTCAACTCCTGATTGTCAGAGGAGACCTCAACTCCTGATTGTCAGACTAGACCTCAAGTCCTGATTGTCAGAGTAGACCTCAACTCCTGATTGTCAGAGAAGACCTCAACTCCTGATTGTCAGAGGAGACCTCAACTCCTGATTGTCAGACTAGACCTCAAGTCCTGATTGTCAGAGTAGACCTCAACTCCTGATTGTCAGACTAGACCTCAAGTCCTGATTGTCAGAGTAGACCTCAACTCCTGATTGTCAGAGGAGACCTCAACTCCTGATTGTCAGACTAGACCTCAACTCCTGATTGTCAGACTAGACCTCAAGTCCTGATTGTCAGAGTAGACCTCAACTCCTGATTGTCAGAGGAGACCTCAACTCCTGATTGTCAGAGAAGACCTCAACTCCTGATTGTCAGACTAGACCTCAAGTCCTGATTGTCAGAGTAGACCTCAACTCCTGATTGTCAGAGGAGACCTCAACTCCTGATTGTCAGACTAGACCTCAACTCCTGATTCTCAGAGCTTGAGAATAATTCTAATTAGAGAATAATTCTCTAATTTTCCACCTATATTCTCTAATTGCCTGATTAGATGTTCCTTATATTTTCCATTTGATTTAAATAAAAATATTCAGCCTCCTTGAAATTCTTTTTCAAGTTATTTTTAAAACCATTGATGAATGTTATTATGTAAAAATTAAAAATATCATCAGATTTGGTATTTTCTTGTTTTGATGATTTCAAACACGTTTTAAATCGCCTCGTTTGCGTTTGACTGTATAAATTTTTGCTGTTTTCATCTTGGAATGAATTTCATCATTCTTAATCATTCTGAATTCATCATCGTTACTCGGCGCTGAACTCGTTTCATTTTGTTAATATTATTTTAAATACGATGGCCATATTTGTATGCAATACTCAAGAATAGGATGCATCAAAATCTTGTATTGTACAATCTTGTATTGTACAATCTTGTATTGTACAATCTTGTATTGTACAATCTTGTATTGTACAATCTTGTATTGTACAATCTTGTATTGTACAATCTTGTATTGTACAATCTTGTATTGTACAATCTTGTATTGTACAATCTTGTATTGTACAATCTTGTATTGTACAATCTTGTATTGTACAATCTTGTATGGTACAATCTTGTATTGTACAATCTTGTATGGTACAATCTTGTATTGTACAATCTTGCATTGTACAATCTTGTATGGTACAATCTTGTATGGTACAATCTTGTATTGTACAATCTTGTATGGTACAATCTTGTATGGTACAATCTTGTATTGTACAATCTTGCATTGTACAATCTTGTATTGTACAATCTTGTATTGTACAATCTTGTATTGTACAATCTTGCATTGTACAATCTTGTATTGTACTATCTTGTATTGTACAATCTTGTATTGTACAATCTTGCATTGTACAATCTTGTATTGTACAATCTTGTATTGTACAATCTTGTATTGTACAATCTTGTATTGTACAATCTTGTATTGTACAATCTTGTATTGTACAATCTTGCATTGTACAATCTTGTATTGTACAATCTTGTATTGTACAATCTTGTATTGTACAATCTTGCATTGTACAATCTTGTATTGTACAATCTTGCATTGTACAATCTTGTATTGTACAATCTTGTATTGTACAATCTTGTATTGTACAATCTTGTATTGTACAATCTTGCATTGTACAATCTTGTATTGTACAATCTTGTATTGTACAATCTTGTATTGTACAATCTTGTATTGTACAATCTTGTATTGTACAATCTTGTATTGTACAATCTTGCATTGTACAATCTTGTATTGTACAATCTTGCATTGTACAATCTTGTATTGTACAATCTTGTATTGTACAATCTTGTATTGTACAATCTTGTATTGTACAATCTTGTATTGTACAATCTTGTATTGTACAATCTTGCATTGTACAATCTTGTATTGTACAATCTTGTATTGTACAATCTTGTATTGTACAATCTTACATTGTACAATCTTGTATTGTACAATCTTGTATTGTACAATCTTGTATTGTACAATCTTGTATTGTACAATCTTGTATTGTACAATCTTGTATTGTACAATCTTGTATTGTACAATCTTGCATTATACAATCTTGTATTGTACAATCTTGCATTGTACAATCTTGCATTGTACAATCTTGTATTGTACAATCTTGTATTGTACAATCTTGTATTGTACAATCTTGTATTGTACAATCTTACATTGTACAATCTTGTATTGTACAATCTTGTATTGTACAATCTTGTATTGTACAATCTTGTATTGTACAATCTTGTATTGTACAATCTTACATTGTACAATCTTGTATTGTACAATCTTGTATTGTACAATCTTGTATTGTACAATCTTGTATTGTACAATCTTGTATTGTACAATCTTGTATTGTACAATCTTGTATTGTACAATCTTGTATTGTACAATCTTGCATTATACAATCTTGTATTGTACAATCTTGCATTGTACAATCTTGCATTGTACAATCTTGTATTGTACAATCTTGTATTGTACAATCTTGTATTGTACAATCTTGTATTGTACAATCTTGTATTGTACAATCTTGTATTGTACAATCTTTGTTTGTAAAGGTTTGTACAACCTTTTCTGATAGAAATTAGAAAGATCTGTCGATAAAACACGGAATTTGTCATCTTCCAACTTGTCTACAATACTTGCGAGGCGTCAGATCATTAGCATTCTCACTAACAGGTAAAAGAAGAATAAGATAATAATTAACACAGCAAGATATTTCAGTTAGATCAGCCTAGTTAGTGCAAACTAGGGTTAGTCCACTACGGGCTCACCATAGCCCGTGCTACTTGGAACTTTTTGTTCCGGGTAGCGATTCTTAAACAATATCAAACTAGGGTGTGTGTGTTAATTGAAAGATTATGCTGGTATGGCATGGATTAGGGGTTGATTTTTGCTTGATTTGCTTGAAAACTTGCTTGATTTTTCACTTTTTATTTGTCAAGTTCCCCTTAAACGCAACCAAGGGGCCCTCAGTATGTATCCAGAGGGCCCCCAACTCGCCCTTGGACCCCCAAGGGTAGTGTAGTTGGGTGTAGATGTACAAGTGGCTACTCTTCTCAACACCTGCTCAGCCTCGGCACCTAGTGTAGTGCTAACAACCATATAGTCTAATTACCTAGGTGTAATTACCTAAGTGTAGTTACAGGATGAGAGCTACGCTTGTGGTGTCCCGTCTTCCAAGTACTCTTGGTGTACTGGAGCTTCGACTCTTTTAAACTCTAAATCATCACTGTACTTTGCCAGTGATGAATCAATTGATTCATCACTGATTGTTAGATTCAATGGGGAATCTTACAAAATAATGAATAAACTTGAACTCAAACGCAAAACTTAATAAGATTTGCTTTTTTTACGTTGGCAAGTACTGAAATTCAGACTTCAGTGTCTGAATTTCCACAAACAAATGGGTGCAAACAATACACTCCCTCGTCGTTTGAGAATATGATATAACGAGCATATTACAAATCACCTAAAACCCACCAAACACTGGACGAAACTACGACGTTACTACAACGTTCAAACAACCTGTAATACCTATTATTGTAACAAGATAACTATTGTATACCCCTATTGTATTAACACATTGTATTAACTATTGTAACACCCCTATTGTAACAAGATAACAACAGGGGTCGTTACGCTGTGACTTTTCAGGGAAGGTCAATGACCAATCGGAAAAAAAGCCACAGAAATCTTAATTCCTTCCTCGGAACAACTTTCTCAAAAGGGAAGAAGGGAAAGAAAGGGTGCTATTTAAGTACCAGTGTAGTTAAACACTTAACTACACCTTTTGAGGTGTCTTGAGGTACCAATTAAAGTCTTCAGGTCAGCTGCGGGTCGTTGGTTAATAGGCCAGCCAGAGGCTTAGGGCCCGCGCACGAATATTCCTGCCAAAAATAATTAAATAAATTTAAAACCTGGGTGTCGGTCAGTCTTTCTCCAGTACTCATCTAGTTGTGCTTGCGGGGGTTGAGCTCTGGCTCTTTGGTCCCGCCTCTCAACTGATTTTTTTTCATCATGGGTACATCAGTGGAAAATGTAGTTGAATCCACACTCACTATCCTCCCCGTTCTCGAACGTCATGAAATTGTCGTACTAAAGTGCCCCTATCCTAACCAGCCAGAGTACCCTTCACCACCTACCCTACCCTTCACCACCTTCCCTTCCCTTCACCACCTTCCCTACCCTTCACCACCTTCCCTGCCCTTCACCACCTACCCTACCCTTCACCACCTTCCCTGCCCTTCACCACCTACCCTACCCTTCACCACCTTCCCTACCCTTCACCACCTTCTCTGCCCTTCACCACCTACCCTACCCTTCACCACCTTCCCTGCCCTTCACCACCTACCCTACCCTTCACCACCTTCCCTGCTCTTCACCACCTACCCTACCCTTCACCACCTTCCCTGCCCTTCACCACCTTCCCTGCCCTTCACCTTCCCTACCCTTCACCACCTTCCCTGCCCTTCACCACCTTCCCTGCCCTTCACCACCTTCCCTACCCTTCACCACCTTCCCTACCCTTCACCACCTTCCCTGCCCTTCACCACCTTCCCTGCCCTTCACCACCTTCCCTGCCCTTCACCACCTTCCCTACCCTTCACCACCTTCCCTGCCCTTCACCACCTTCCCTGCCCTTCACCACCTTCCCTACCCTTCACCACCTTCCCTGCCCTTCACCACCTTCCCTACCCTTCACCACCTTCCCTGCCCTTCACCACCTTCCCTGCCCTTCACCACCTTCCCTGCCCTTCACCACCTTCCCTGCCCTTCACCACCTTCCCTGCCCTTCACCACCTTCCCTGCCCTTCACCACCTTCCCTGCCCTTCACCACCTTCCCTGCCCTTCACCACCTTCCCTGCCCTTCACCACCTACCCTACCCTTCACCACCTTCCCTGCCCTTCACCACCTTCCCTACCCTTCACCACCTTCCCTGCCCTTCACCACCTTCCCTGCCCTTCACCACCTTCCCTGCCCTTCACCACCTTCCCTGCCCTTCACCACCTTCCCTGCCCTTCACCACCTTCCCTGCCCTTCACCACCTTCCCTGCCCTTCACCACCTTCCCTGCCCTTCACCACCTACCCTACCCTTCACCACCTTCCCTGCCCTTCACCACCTTCCCTACCCTTCACCACCTTCCCTGCCCTTCACCACCTTCCCTGCCCTTCACCACCTTCCCTGCCCTTCACCACCTTAGACAAAAAGTTATTGTAAAAAAAAATGTAAATTAACAGACTGTAAACAAACGCGACCCTACCACTCACATGGTCGGAAACGGGGGGGGTCCACCATTCACATGGTCGGAAACGGGGGGGGGGGTCCACCATTCACATGGTCGGAAACGGGGGGGGGGGGTCCACCATTCACATGGTCGGAAACGGGGGGGGGAGTCCACCATTCACATGGTCGGAAACGGGGGGGGGGTCCACCATTCACATGGTCGGAAACGGGGGGGGGGTCCACCATTCACATGGTCGGAAACGGGGGGGGGGGGGGTCCACCATTCACATGGTCGGAAACGGGGGGGGTCCACCATTCACATGGTCGGAAACGGGGGGGGGGGGGTCCACCATTCACATGGTCGGAAACGGGGGGGGGGTCCACCATTCACATGGTCGGAAACGGGGTGGGGAGTCCACCATTCACATGGTCGGAAACGGGGGGGGTCCACCATTCACATGGTCGGAAACGGGGGGGGGGTCCACCATTCACATGGTCGGAAACGGGGGGGGAGAGGGTCCACCATTCACATGGTCGGAAACGGGGGGGGTCCACCATTCACATGGTCGGAAACGGGGGGGGGTCCACCATTCACATGGTCGGAAACGGGGGGGGGTCCACCATTCACATGGTCGGAAACGGGGGGGGGGGTCCACCATTCACATGGTCGGAAACGGGGGGGGGAGTCCACCATTCACATGGTCGGAAACGGGGGGGGGTCCACCATTCACATGGTCGGAAACGGGGGGGGGGTCCACCATTCACATGGTCGGAAACGGGGGGGGGAGAGGGTCCACCATTCACATGGTCGGAAACGGGGGGGGTCCACCATTCACATGGTCGGAAACGGGGGGGGTCCACCATTCACATGGTCGGAAACGGGGGGGGTCCACCATTCACATGGTCGGAAACGGGGGGGTCCACCATTCACATGGTCGGAAACGGGGGGGGTCCACCATTCACATGGTCGGAAACGGGTGGGGGGTCCACCATTCACATGGTCGGAAACGGGGGGGGGGTCCACCATTCACATGGTCGGAAACGGGTGGGGGGTCCACCATTCACATGGTCGGAAACGGGGGGGGGGGGTCCACCATTCACATGGTCGGAAACGGGGGGGGCCACCATTCACATGGTCGGAAACGGGGGGGGGGTTCCACCATTCACATGGTCGGAAACGGGGGGGGGGGGGTCCACCATTCACATGGTCGGAAACGGGGGGGGAGAGGGTCCACCATGTGAGTGGTAGGGTCGCGTTTGTTTACAGTCTGTTAATTTACAATTTTTTTACAATAATTAACACTTATTAACACTTATTAACACTAACACAATAATTAACAATAATTAATGGGGGGGGGTCCACCATTCACATGGTCGGAAACGGGGGGGGGCGGTCCACCATTCACATGGTCGGAAACGGGGGGGGGGGTCCACCATTCACATGGTCGGAAACGGGGGGGGGGGGGTCCACCATTCACATGGTCGGAAACGGGGGGGGGGGTCCACCATTCACATGGTCGGAAACGGGGGGGGGTCCACTATTCACATGGTTGGAAACGGGGGGGGAGAGGGTCCACCATTCACATGGTCGGAAACGGGGGGGGGTCCACCATTCACATGGTCGGAAACGGGGGGGGGGGTCCACCATTCACATGGTCGGAAACGGGGGGGGTCCACCATTCACATGGTCGGAAACGGGGGGGGGGGTCCACCATTCACATGGTCGGAAACGGGGGGGTGTCCACTATTCACATGGTCGGAAACGCGGGGGGGGGGGGGTCCACCATTCACATGGTCGGAAACGGGGGGGGGGTTCCACCATTCACATGGTCGGAAACGGGGGGGATCCACCATTCACATGGTCGGAAACGGGGGGGGGGTCCACCATTCACATGGTCGGAAACGGGGGGGTCCACCATTCACATGGTCGGAAACAGGGGGGGGGGTCCACCATTCACATGGTCGGAAACGGGGGGGGGGGTCCACCATTCACATGGTCGGAAACGGGGGGGGGTCCACCATTCACATGGTCGGAAACGGGGGGGGGGTCCACCATTCACATGGTCGGAAACGGGGGGGGGGGTGTCCACCATTCACATGGTCGGAAACGGAGTGGGGGGGGGTCCACCATTCACATGGTCGGAAACGGGGGGGGGTCCACCATTCACATGGTCGGAAACGGGGGGGGGGTGTCCACCATTCACATGGTCGGAAACGGAGTGGGGGGGGGGGGTCCACCATTCACATGGTCGGAAACAGGGTGGGGGTGGGGGGTCCACCATTCACATGGTCGGAAACGCGGGGGGGGGGTCTACCATTCACATGGTCGGAAACGGGGAGGGGGTCCACCATTCACATGGTCGGAAACGGGGGGGGTGTCCACCATTCACATGGTCGGAAACGGAGTGGGGGGGGGGGTCCACCATTCACATGGTCGGAAACGGGGTGGGGGGGGGGTCCACCATTCACATGGTCGGAAACGGGGGGGGGGTCCACCATTCACATGGTCGGAAACGGGGAGGGGGGTCCACCATTCACATGGTCGGAAACGGGAGGGGAGAGGGTCCACCATTCACATGGTCGGAAACGGGGGGGGGGGGGTCCACCATTCACATGGTCTGAAACGGGGGGGGGTCCACCATTCACATGGTTGGAAACGGGGGGGGGGGGGTCCACCATTCATATGGTCGGAAACGGGGTGGGGAGGGGGGTCCACCATTCACATGGTCGGAAACGGGGGGGGGGGTCCACCATTCACATGGTCGGAAACGGGGGGTCCACCATTCACATGGTCGGAAACGGGGGGGGGGTCCACCATTCACATGGTCGGAAACGGGGTGGTGGGGGGGTCCACCATTCACATGGTCGGAAACGGGGGGGGGAGAGGGTCCACCATTCACATGGTCGGAAACGGGGGGGGTCCACCATTCACATGGTCGGAAACGGGTGGGGGGTCCACCATTCACATGGTCGGAAACGGGGGGGGGGGTCCACCACTCTGGGGGGAGTAGCAGCGCCACCACTCTGGGGGGAGTAGCAGCGCCACCACTCTGGGGGGAGTAGCAGTGCCACCACTCTGGGGGGAGTAGCAGCGCCACCACTCTGGGGGGAGTAGCAGCGCCACCACTCTGGGGGGAGTAGCAGCGCCACCACTCTGGGGGGAGTAGCAGCGCCACCACTCTGGGGGGAGTAGCAGTGCCACCACTCTGGGGGGAGTAGCAGCGCCACCACTCTGGGGGGAGTAGCAGCGCCACCACTCTGGGGGGAGTAGCAGCGCCACCACTCTGGGGGGAGTAGCAGCGCCACCACTCTGGGGGGAGTAGCAGCGCCACCACTCTGGGGGGAGTAGCAGCGCCACCACTCTGGGGGGAGTAGCAGCGCCACCACTCTGGGGGGGGGGAGGAGTTACGGCGCCGTCACTCTGGGGGGAGTGGTGGCACCCCCACTCCCCCCAGAGTGGCAGCGCCATCAATCCCCCCAGAGTGGCAGCGCCATCACTCCCCCCAGAGTGGCAGCGCCACCACTCCCCCCCCAGAGAGGCAGCGCCACCTCTCCCCCCCAGAGAGGCAGCGCCACCACTCCCCCCCAGAGAGGCAGCGCCACCTCTCCCCCCCAGAGAGGCAGCGCCACCACTCCCACCCAGAGAGGCAGCGCCACCTCTCCCCCCCAGAGAGGCAGCGCCACCTCTCCCCCCCAGAGAGGCAGCGCCACCTCTCCCACCCAGAGCGGCAGCGCCACCTCTCCCCCCCAGAGAGGCAGCGCCACCACTCCCCCCCAGAGAGGCAGCGCCACCTCTCCCCCCCAGAGAGGCAGTGCCACCTCTCCCACCCAGAGTGGCAGCGCCACCACTCCCACCCAGAGCGGCAGCGCCACCACTCCCACCCAGAGAGGCAGCGCCACCACTCCCACCCATTGCGGCAGCGCCACCTCTTCCCCCCAGAGCGGCAGTGCCACCACTCCCACCCAGAGCGGCAGCGCCACCACTCCCACCCAGAGCGGCAGGGCCACCACTCCCACCCAGAGCGGCAGCGCCACCACTCCCACCCAGAGCGGCAGCACCACCTACCCCCCAGAGAGGCAGCGCCACCACTCCCACCCAGAGCGGCAGCGCCACCACTCCCACCCAGAGCGGCAGCGCCACCTCTCCCCCCAGAGAGGCAGCGCCACCACACCCACCCAGAGCGGCAGCGCTACCACTCCCACCCAGAGCGGCAGCGCCACCACTCCCACCCAGAGCGGCAGCGCCACCACTCCCACCCAGAGCGGTAGCGCCACCACTCCCACCCAGAGCGGCAGCGCCACCACTCCCACCCAGAGCGGCAGAGCCACCTCTCCCCCCCAGAGAGGCAGCGCCACCACACCCACCCAGAGCGGCAGCGCCACCTCTCCCCCCAGAGAGGCAGCGCCACCACACCCACCCAGAGCGGCAGCGCTACCACTCCCACCCAGAGCGGCAGCGCCACCACTCCCACCCAGAGCGGCAGCGCCACCACTCCCACCCAGAGCGGTAGCGCCACCACTCCCACCCAGAGCGGCAGCGCCACCACTCCCACCCAGAGCGGCAGAGCCACCTCTCCCCCCCAGAGAGGCAGCGCCACCACACCCACCCAGAGCGGCAGCGCCACCACTCCCACCCAGAGCGGCAGAGCCACCTCTCCCCCCCAGAGAGGCAGCGCCACCACACCCACCCAGAGCGGCAGCGCCACCACTCCCACCCAGAGCGGCAGCGCCACCTCTCCCCCCCAGAGAGGCAGCGCCACCACACCCACCCAGAGCGGCAGCGCCACCACTCTATCACTAAAGTACTGTGTCAGAAGATACTGTGATACCTTCACAGCCCATCAGTGTGATTCACATTTTTGTTGGATTTTGTGGCGTTCAGCTTCCGCTGTGGTCGTTCATGTTCTTGGATTGGACGGGAGCGATTGGGCTCCTTTTCCCACCAGGCGGTCATTGGGAATGCAGGAATGCAGGCGAATTTCACTCCACTCTCTTTCTCTACCATATTGATTGTTGTCATGCTCGCCTGTTGTCCAGTCTCCTGTTGTATCAGTTTCTGTTGCATCAGTTTCTGTTGCAGTCGCTTCTGTTGCAGTCGTTTCTGTTGTAGTCGTTTCTGTTGTAGTCGTTTCTGTTGTTCACGCTTCTGCTGCTCTCGCCTCTCCTGTTCTCGCTTCTGTTGTTCCTGCTTCTGTTGTTCTTTCTTCTTTTGCAACGCTTCCTGTTCCGCACTGTTGTGCATGCGATTGGGCTCCTTTTCCCACCAGGCGGTCATTGGGAATGCAGGAATGCAAGCGAATCTCACTCCGCTCTCTTTCTCTACCATATTGATTATTTTCATGCTATCCTGTTGTCCTGTCTCCTGTTGCATCAGTTTCTGTTGCAGTCGCTTCTGTTGCAGTTCACGCTTCTGCTGCTCTCGCCTCTCCTGTTCTCGCTTCTGTTGTTCTTTCTTCTTTTGCAACGCTTCCTGTTCCGCACTGTTGTGCATGCGATTGGGCTCCTTTTCCCACCAGGCGGTCATTGGGAATGCAGGAATGCAAGCGAATCTCACTCCGCTCTCTTTCTCTACCATATTGATTATTTTCATGCTATCCTGTTGTCCTGTCTCCTGTTGCATCAGTTTCTGTCGCTCACGCTCCTGCTGCGCACGCTTCTGCTGCTCTCGCCTCTCCTGTTCTCGCTTCTGTTGTTCTTTCTTCTTTTGCAACGCTTCCTGTTCCGCACTGTTGTGCATGCGATTGGGCTCCTTTTCCCACCAGGCGGTCATTGGGAATGCAGGAATGCAAGCGAATCTCACTCCGCTCTCTTTCTCTACCATATTGATTATATTCATGCTATCCTGTTGTCCTGTCTCCTGTTGCAGTCGCTTCTGTTGCAGTCGCTTCTGTTGCAGTTCACGCTTCTGCTGCTCTCGCCTCTCCTGTTCTCGCTTCTGTTGTTCTTTCTTCTTTTGCAACGCTTCCTGTTCCGCACTGTTGTGCATGCGATTGGGCTCCTTTTCCCACCAGGCGGTCATTGGGAATGCAGGAATGCAAGCGAATCTCACTCCGCTCTCTTTCTCTACCATATTGATTATTTTCATGCTATCCTGTTGTCCTGTCTCCTGTTGCAGTCGCTTCTGTTGCAGTCGCTTCTGTTGCAGTTCACGCTTCTGCTGCTCTCGCCTCTCCTGTTCTCGCTTCTGTTGTTCTTTCTTCTTTTGCAACGCTTCCTGTTCCGCACTGTTGTGCATGCGATTGGGCTCCTTTTCCCACCAGGCGGTCATTGTGAATGCAGGAATGCAAGCGAAACTCACTCCGCTCTCTTTCTCTACCATATTGATTATTTTCATGCTATCCTGTTGTCCTGTCTCCTGTTGCATCAGTTTCTGTCGCTCACGCTCCTGCTGCGCACGCTTCTGTTGTTCACGCTTCTGCTGTTCTCGCCTCTCCTGTTCTCGCTTCTGTTGCTCTTGCTTTTCCCACCAGGGGCGCCCTGGGTCTTCTGAGTAGAGGTAAGGGGAACCTTGCCCATTGGGGATTTCTACCCAGAACTTGCAGTTGCCCATGGGTGCCCTTGGGGTTAGGTCATCTGGGGAGGATTTGCCTTCGGATGGGGAAGACTGGCCGTCTTTGTTTTGGGGAGTGATATCGTCCTGGTGAGTGGCGTCGTCCTGGGGAGTGATGCTATCTTGGGGAGTGTCGCTATCCTGGGGAGTGTCGCTATCTTGGGGAGTGATGCTATCCTGGGGAGTGATGCTATCTTGGGAGTCGTGGGTAATGGAACGGCCTGTTACTCTACCGTACCACTCAGAGTACCACTCAGAGCACCACTGTGTGAACCACTCCACATGCTCGTTCTTGTACCAGTCAGTGAGCCACTGCTTGTACCATTCCCTGTGCCACAGGATGTATCCAATCAGGGCGCCTAATATAATAGGCAGGAAATAGCCGAAGAAGATACTGGAACTAGGCCATATGCCGTTCCCTGAGTGACTGGGCCGTTCAGAGACGAACTTGCCTATCAACGGCAGGCGGCTGAGCCAGGAACGTCTGGAATCACTCACCAGAGAATACGGTCGTTGACGCATACGTTCAGGAATCAGGGGTCCAATGACTGGTTTGGAGGCCAACCAAGTCGTTAGGGCGTAGAACCCTCTTTCCGGAAGCTTGTTAGGTCGGATGAACGTGTTGTGGAGCCCTACGACGTGCAGCAGGAGGGCGTTCTCTAGGACAGCCCATACGATGATTAGTGACCAGTCGACCACTTGGCAGTCGATGCCGTGGTTGGTCACCTGACGCCTCAAATGCCGCAGCCGGATGAATGACCCGACGAACGGCAGCCAAGTCCAGCCGCTGTCCACGGGCACGGTCAGGTGATTGGGCACCAGGTGCCCTAGGATCGGCAGGCTGGCTAACCAAGTCCAAACCACGTGGCTGCCCCGCGTCGAGGCCATCTCGTCGGACTTGTCGCTCGTCTCCGCCGAGCGGTTGAATGCCCAGAACGGCCGTCTGGACTTGAGGTGCTGTGTGGTCGCCAAGGCCGCCTGGACTTTCTCCTGTTGCCGCAGCAGTCGGTGGTAGAAGGCGCTCCCGAGCTCCAGTGTCATCCACGCGGTGATCACGATTGATGTGGAAATTGCTGCTAGGATCACTTCGCTCATTATTGCTGAAACTGAAAAGTTTTTGATTTTTTTTACATTTCTGTTTGGCAGAAAATTTTCCTGCAACGTTCTCTGAGGAAAAGTCAGTTGTGAAGAGAGACACTGTTGTGGCTAACTGCTTTCTCCTGATGCCCCATGCCCCATGCCCCATGCCCTATAACCATGCCCCATGCGTCCCAACAGTATTGCAACCATCACTACTCTTCTTTGCTTTGCTTTCAGGACCAAAGGGTTCGGCGAGAACGGTTTGGGAATGAAGGACTTGGGAGAGGAGGAATGAATGAAGACCAGAGGGTTTGGCGAGCTGCGGGAATGAAGGTGTAGATAGCTGAGTGGTCTATCCACTGTGGTTTCAGTTGACATTGGGCCCCAGCAGATGACAGTTCGTCCCAGCAGATGACAGTCCGTCCCAGCAGATGACAGTTCGTCCCAGCAGATGCCAGTCCGTCCCAGCAGATGACAGTTCGTCCCAGCAGATGACAGTTCGTCCCAGCAGATGCCAGTCCGTCCCAGCAGATGACAGTCCGTCCCAGCAGATGACAGTCCGTCCCAGCAGATGACAGTCCGCCCCAGCAGATGCCAGTTCGCTTCAGCGGATGACAGTCCGTCCCAGCAGATGACAGTTCCCTCCAGCAGATGACAGTCCGCCCCAGCAGATGCCAGTTCGCTTCAGCGGATGATAGTCCGTCCCAGTAGATGTCAGTTCCCTCCAGCAGATGACAGTCCGCCCCAGCGGATGACAGTTCCCTCCAGCAGATGAGAGTTCGTCCCAGCAGATGACAGTTCGCTTCAGCGGATGACAGTCCGCCCCAGCAGATGCCAGTCCGCCCCAGCAGATGCCAGTTCGTCCCAGCAGATGACAGTTCGCTTCAGCGGATGACAGTCCGCCCCAGCAGATGCCAGTCCGCCCCAGCACATGCCAGTTCGTCCCAGCAGATGACAGTTCGCTTCAGCGGATGACAGTCCGCCCCAGCAGATGCCAGTCCGCCCCAGCACATGCCAGTTCGTCCCAGCAGATGACAGTTCGCTTCAGCGGATGACAGTCCGCCCCAGCAGATGCCAGTCCGCCCCAGCAGATGCCAGTTCGTCCCAGCAGATGACAGTTCGCTTCAGCGGATGACAGTCCGCCCCAGCAGATGACAGTTCGTCCCAGCAGATGACAGTCCGCCCCAGCAGATGACAGTTCGTCCCAGCAGATGACAGTTCGTCCCAGCAGATGCCAGTTCGTCCCAGCAGATGACAGTTCGTCCCAGCAGATGACAGTTCCCTACAGCAGATGCCAGTTCGTCCCAGCAGATGCCAGTTCGTCCCAGCAGATGACAGTTCGTCCCAGCAGATGACAGTCCGCCCCAGCAGATGACAGTTCGTCCCAACAGATGACAGTTCGTCCCAGCAGATGACAGTTCGTGCCAGCAGATGCCAGTTCGTCCAACAGATGACAGTTCGTCCCAGCAGATGACAGTTCGTCCCAGCAGATGACAGTTCGCCCCAGCAGATGACAGTTCCCTCCAGCAGATGACAGTCCGTCCCAGCAGATGACAGTTCGTCCCAGCAGATGACAGTTCGTCCCAGCAGATGACAGTTCGTCCCAGCAGATGCCAGTTCGTCCCAACAGATGACAGTTCGTACCAGCAGATGACAGTTCGTCCCAGCAGGTGACAGTTCGCCCCAGCAGATGACAGTTCCCTCCAGCAGATGACAGTCCGTCCCAGCAGATGACAGTCCGTCCCAGCAGATGACAGTCCGTCCCAGCAGATGACAGTCCGTCCCAGCAGATGACAGTTCGTCCCAGCAGATGACAGTTCGTCCCAGCAGATGACAGTTCGTCCCAGCAGATGACAGTTCGTCCCAGCAGATGACAGTTCGTCCCAGCAGATGACAGTTCGTCCCAGCAGATGACAGTTCGTCCCAGCAGATGACAGTTCGTCCCAGCAGATGACAGTTCGTCCCAGCAGATGACAGTTCGTCCCAGCAGATGACAGTTCGTCCCTGCAGATGCCAGTTCGTCCCAGCAGATGACAGTTCGTCCCAGCAGATGACAGTTCGTCCCAGCAGATGACAGTTCGTCCCAGCAGATGACAGTTCGTCCCAGCAGATGACAGTTCGTCCCAGCAGATGACAGTTCGTCCCAGCAGATGACAGTTCGTCCCAGCAGATGCCAGTTCGTCCCAGCAGATGACAGTTCGTCCCAGCAGATGACAGTTCGTCCCAGCAGATGACAGTTCGTCCCAGCAGATGACAGTTCGTCCCAGCAGATGACAGTTCGTCCCAGCAGATGACAGTTCGTCCCAGCAGATGCCAGTTCGTCTTAGCAGATGACAGTTCGTACCAGCAGATGACAGTTCGTCCCAGCAGATGCCAGTCCGCCCCAGCAGATGACAGTTCGCCCCAGCAGATGACAGTTCCCTCCAGCAGATGGCAGTTCCTCCCAGTAGATGACAGTTCCCTCCAGCAGATGCCAGTTCGTCCCAGCAGATGACAGTTCGTCCCAGCAGATGACAGTTCGTCCCAGCAGATGACAGTTCGTCCCAGCAGATGACAGTTCGTCCCAGCAGATGAGAGTTCGTCCCAGCAGATGAGAGTTCGTCCCAGCAGATGAGAGTTCGTCCCAGCAGATGAGAGTCCGTCCCAGCAGATGAGAGTCCGTCCCAGCAGATGACAGTCCGTCCCAGCAGATGATAGTTGAGGGCCCATGCGGGGTCCTCAGCAAGCCTCCCAGCCTGCTGCAGGAGTAGCAGCACCAAGGTCCTCGTCCTCGTGGCCCTGGCGCCTTTCAACCCGCTGCTCCGGATAGATGGGGTTCGACAGCCAAGGAAAGGCTGTCTACGGGAAGGAAAAACCTGATCTCAAACCTCCATTGCCTGGCGGCCATTCCCTCCTCTGAGACGGGGTTCAGGAAGAAGAGACCTTCAAGACCAAGAGACCTTGGTCTCAGAAGATCAGAGACCTTGAGGAAGAATCCGGAGCTGGAGCATCTAAGGCTCGTTACTTTCAACCTCGTTCTGGCAGCTCCTGCGACGGCGCTGGAACGAAGCGTATTGGCGATTGCCTTTCCTTTGGACAATTTCAACGACGTGGAGAGAGGTAAACCTGCTGCATGGGTAGCAGCTTCCCTTACCACTCTCACCAATATCCTTGAATCCAAGGTGAGACAGTATTGCCACCTTCTCCTGCACCCTTGCTCCATGGTTCAATCTCCAGCCCGTCCTCCTCCTCAGGTTCTCCAACGTCAAGAAACTGTGGTACTAAAGTGCCCTTATCTTAACCTACCAGAGGACCCAAAACAGAAAACGGGACAGTACGTCAATTTCGCCAGCCGCTTCTATTTTCTAGTACGACGATTTTTTTTGGCTTTAGGTAGACTATACGTCAAAATGCGACGTTCTATTAGGAGGACGGAATGCAGTATTGTCACATAATAACTGAAGGGTGGTTGAAATCTGGAGCTACTCAGGCGACAGACTCCACGTCTTAACTACCCATCTTAACTACCCCATCTTAACTACCCTATCTTCATAACTGTAACCATCCTGTTATGATGGTTACAGAGACTGTAACCATCTGTTATGACTGAAGTCTCGTATGACACTTTTCAGGCTTCAGGAGTCATTTTGTTTCACTCCAAGTACCTATTAGGCGGTCCAGAGTACATAATACTAGTTACAGAATGGCTGTAAGTTGCAGCACTTACGTGAATTCAAGTTTTAAGTTGTAAAGGGGGGCGGGGAGAGACTTAAGTTGTAAAGGGGGGGCGGGGAGAGAATTAAGTTGTAAAGGGGGGGCGGGGAGAGACTTAAGTTGTAAAGGGGGGGCGGGGAGAGTCCTAAATGACGTAAGTTTTTTTGTTTATAATTACATTTACCACGCTGAGCTTTTTTAGTTTCTCAAAATAAAAAGGGGTCGAGGTGTATCTAGCTGTCAGTGAGGTAGCTTTTGCTGTCAGTGAGTGAGAGAAACAGTGTGTTCTCTGCACCCGCTTCCCAGCGGCTGTCTGGTTCTCTGATGCTGTCACTAAGAACCGGAGAGTCAGCTCTTGAAACAATGAAATCAGTTGAAAAGGAGTAGGTGGATACTGAAGCAACTATCACCAACTATAAGGGGTATCATCCACCCTCCACTGTCCAAGCTGTCAGGCCCCTTTCCCCCCATTCACCTGAGAACAAAGGGGCACGAGTCGGACCCTTAGTATGGTGGACTCTTGAGGGGGTAAGAGGGTTCACATACCCCTCTCAACCTTTCCACAGGTGTGCAAGATGATATGCAACCTTGGGTCCGAGACGGTAGCTTGTACAATAAGGTGGAGGAGCAAGAAAGGTATCAACCTATGCAAGGTTCAGTCACAGCTTCGGGGTTCAACACCTGTTCAGTGGTGACCTTTGTAGGACAAAGGGGTACTGTAGCTAGGCCCCTTATTAGCAGTCAACAAATGGGGTCATTACAAGTTTGAACATTGTTTCTGAACTTGAGTATTTTTTGAAGAGAATTGGTTTAAAATTGAATCATGTTAATGAATGTCAATGATAATATTGGTATAGAAGACATTAACCTCACAGCAAGTCGTAAGTAGATTGTATATTAACGTAATTAAAAATCTTGTTTTGTGTAGTGATAATTAGAATATATTAACAAATAGGTACACCACGAAAGTTGTAAACACACATTGTAAATCATTTAATTCCAAATCTCTTAAAACTTCCGTGATTGGGTGCTCTGAGTCTCCGTACCGTACGGGTTTATTATTTTTAATATTTGGTTAGACCATTAAGGCTGAAAGCCTACCAAGTTTCAGACTCATTAAATCCACAATCAGCCTTACTTTCTCACCCTCGGGAGAAAGTCGACAGCAGGCGTGAACAGCAGAAGCGTGAACAGCAGGAGCGTGAACGACAGAAGCGTGAACAACAGAAACGACACTATGGCCAGAGTGGCCATAGTGTGTGGGCCAGTGTGAGTGGCCATAGTGTGTGGGCCAGAGTGGCCATAGTGTGTGGGCCAGAGTGGCCATAGTGTGTGGGCCAGTGTGAGTGGCCATAGTGTGTGGGCCAGAGTGGCCATAGTGTATAGGCCAGTGTGAGTGGCCATAGTGTGTGGGCCAGAGTGGCCATAGTGTATGGGCCAGTGTGGCCATAGTATATGGTCTTCTGTCTTCCTCCTCAACCCCAACCACTTGGGATGGACGGTAGAGCGACGGTCTCGCCTCATGCAGGTCGGCGTTCAATCCCCGACCGTCCACAAGTGGTTGGGCACCATTCCTTTCCCCCCGTCCCATCTCTAAATTTTTGTCCTGTTTACACTCAACCATTCATGGGGTCCTGTTTATACTCAACCATTCATGGGGTCCTGTTTACACTCAACCATTCATGGGGTCCTGTTTATACTCAACCATTCATGGGTCCTGTTAATACTCAACCATTCATGGGGTCCTGTTAATACTCAACCATTCATGGGGTCCTGTTTACACTCAACCATTCATGGGGTCCTGTTTATACTCAACCATTCATGGGTCCTGTTTACACTCAACCATTCATGGGTCCTGTTAATACTCAACCATTCATGGGGTCCTGTTTATACTCAACCATTCATGGGGTCCTGTTAATACTCAACCATTCATGGGGTCCTGTTTACACTCAATCATTCACGGGTCCTGTTTACACTCAACCATTCATGGGGTCCTGTTTACACTCAACCATTCATGGGGTCCTGTTTATACTCAACCATTCATGGGGTCCTGTTTACACTCAATCATTCACGGGTCCTGTTTACACTCAACCATTCATGGGGTCCTGTTTACACTCAACCATTCATGGGGTCCTGTTTACACTCAACTATTCATGGGGTCCTGTTTACACTCAACTATTCATGGGGTCCTGTTTACACTTAACCATTCATGGGGTCCTGTTTATACTCAACCATTCATGGGGTCCTGTTTATACTCAACCATTCATGGGGTCCTGTTAATACTCAACCATTCATGGGTCCTGTTTACACTCAACCATTCATGGATCCTGTTTATACTCAACCATTATTAGGTCCTGTTTACACTCAATCATTCACGGGTCCTGTTTACACTCAACCATTCATGGGGTCCTGTTTACACTCAACCATTCATGGGGTCCTGTTTACACTCAACTATTCATGGGGTCCTGTTTACCCTCAACTATTCATGGGGTCCTGTTTACACTTAACCATTCATGGGGTCCTGTTTATACTCAACCATTCATGGGGTCCTGTTTATACTCAACCATTCATGGGGTCCTGTTTATACTCAACCATTCATGGGTCCTGTTAATACTCAACCATTCATGGGTCCTGTTTACACTCAACCATTCATGGGTCCTGTTTATACTCAACCATTATTAGGTCCTGTTTACACTCAATCATTCACGGGTCCTGTTTACACTCAACCATTCATGGGGTCCTGTTTACACTCAACCATTCATGGTGTCCTGTTTACACTCAACTATTCATGGGGTCCTGTTTACACTCAACTATTCATGGGGTCCTGTTTACACTTAACCATTCATGGGGTCCTGTTTATACTCAACCATTCATGGGGTCCTGTTTATACTCAACCATTCATGGGGTCCTGTTTATACTCAACCATTCATGGGTCCTGTTAATACTCAACCATTCATGGGTCCTGTTAATACTCAACCATTCATGGGTCCTGTTTACACTCAACCATTCATGGGTCCTGTTTATACTCAACCATTATTAGGTCCTGTTTACACTCAATCATTCACGGGTCCTGTTTACACTCAACCATTCATGGGGTCCTATTTACACTCAACCATTCATGGGGTCCTGTTTACACTCAACTATTCATGGGGTCCTGTTTACACTCAACTATTCATGGGGTCCTGTTTACACTTAACCATTCATGGGGTCCTGTTTACACTCAACCATTCATGGGGTCCTGTTTACACTCAACCATTCATGGGTCCTGTTTACACTCAACCATTCATGGGTCCTGTTTACACTCAACCATTCATGGTTTCCTGTTTACACTCAACCATTCATGGGGTTCTGTTTACACTCAACCATTCATGGGGTCCTGTTTACACTCAACCATTCATGGGGTCCTGTTTACACTCAACCATTCATGGGGTCCTGTTTACACAACCATTCATGGGGTCCTGTTTACACTCAACCATTCATTGGGTCCTGTTTACACTCAACCATTCATGGGGTCCTGTTTACACTCAACCATTCATTGGGTCCTGTTTACACTCAACCATTCATGGGGTCCTGTTTACACTCAACCATTCATTGGGTCCTGTTTACACTCAACCATTCATGGGGTCCTGTTTACACTCAACCATTCCTGGGTCCTGTTTACACTCAACCATTCATGGGGTCCTGTTTAACTTTGGCATAAACAATCCAAGATGAATAACCTGACCTCTTAAGAGATGAGCTCCGTGAATACTGGAGCAGATTTAAGGTACGTACATAGTATATATGATACGTAAGTGTATAGGAGTGTACGTACAGTGTATAGGGTTGTACGTACAGTGTATAGGGTTGTACGTACACAGTGTAGTAACATGGGTTAGTGCACAAGTGGTTGGGCACTATTCCTCGGCCCCGTCCCACTTAATCTCTGTGATCTGTCAGTTTGGTAGCCTCATATGAAGAGGTCTGGTACATGATAATGTATATTGTGAATATGTATACACTTGGGGGGATATTTATACATGGTATGAATATACAGAGTTGTTAAGAGTTGGGTTCTGTGAGGCAGGGTTGATAACCCCAGCTGGTTGACGTGTCTGATGGGCAGAGTAGACCCCAACTCCTGATTGTCAGAGCAGACCTCAACTCCTGATTGTCAGACTAGACCTCAACTCCTGATTGTCAGAGGAGACCTCAACTCCTGATTGTCAGAGTAGACATCAACTCCTGATTGTCAGAGTAGACCTCAACTCCTGATTGTCAGTGGAGACCTCAACTCCTGATTGTCAGAGGAGACCTCAACTCCTGATTGTCAGTGGAGACCTCAACTCCTGATTGTCAGAGGAGACCTCAACTCCTGATTGTCAGAGTAGACCTCAACTCCTGATTGTCAGAGTAGACCTCAACTCCTGATTGTCAGTGGAGACCTCAACTCCTGATTGTCAGAGGAGACCTCAACTCCTGATTGTCAGACTAGACCTCAAGTCCTGATTGTCAGAGTAGACCTCAACTCCTGATTGTCAGAGAAGACCTCAACTCCTGATTGTCAGAGGAGACCTCAACTCCTGATTGTCAGACTAGACCTCAAGTCCTGATTGTCAGAGTAGACCTCAACTCCTGATTGTCAGACTAGACCTCAAGTCCTGATTGTCAGAGTAGACCTCAACTCCTGATTGTCAGAGGAGACCTCAACTCCTGATTGTCAGACTAGACCTCAACTCCTGATTGTCAGACTAGACCTCAAGTCCTGATTGTCAGAGTAGACCTCAACTCCTGATTGTCAGAGGAGACCTCAACTCCTGATTGTCAGAGAAGACCTCAACTCCTGATTGTCAGACTAGACCTCAAGTCCTGATTGTCAGAGTAGACCTCAACTCCTGATTGTCAGAGGAGACCTCAACTCCTGATTGTCAGACTAGACCTCAACTCCTGATTCTCAGAGCTTGAGAATAATTCTAATTAGAGAATAATTCTCTAATTTTCCACCTATATTCTCTAATTGCCTGATTAGATGTTCCTTATATTTTCCATTTGATTTAAATAAAAATATTCAGCCTCCTTGAAATTCTTTTTCAAGTTATTTTTAAAACCATTGATGAATGTTATTATGTAAAAATTAAAAATATCATCAGATTTGGTATTTTCTTGTTTTGATGATTTCAAACACGTTTTAAATCGCCTCGTTTGCGTTTGACTGTATAAATTTTTGCTGTTTTCATCTTGGAATGAATTTCATCATTCTTAATCATTCTGAATTCATCATCGTTACTCGGCGCTGAACTCGTTTCATTTTGTTAATATTATTTTAAATACGATGGCCATATTTGTATGCAATACTCAAGAATAGGATGCATCAAAATCTTGTATTGTACAATCTTGTATTGTACAATCTTGTATTGTACAATCTTGTATTGTACAATCTTGTATTGTACAATCTTGTATTGTACAATCTTGTATTGTACAATCTTGTATTGTACAATCTTGTATGGTACAATCTTGTATTGTACAATCTTGCATTGTACAATCTTGTATGGTACAATCTTGTATTGTACAATCTTGCATTGTACAATCTTGTATGGTACAATCTTGTATGGTACAATCTTGTATTGTACAATCTTGTATGGTACAATCTTGTATGGTACAATCTTGTATTGTACAATCTTGCATTGTACAATCTTGTATTGTACAATCTTGTATTGTACAATCTTGTATTGTACAATCTTGCATTGTACAATCTTGTATTGTACTATCTTGTATTGTACAATCTTGTATTGTACAATCTTGTATTGTACAATCTTGTATTGTACAATCTTGTATTGTACAATCTTGTATTGTACAATCTTGTATTGTACAATCTTGTATTGTACAATCTTGCATTGTACAATCTTGCATTGTACAATCTTGTATTGTACAATCTTGTATTGTACAATCTTGTATTGTACAATCTTGTATTGTACAATCTTGTATTGTACAATCTTGCATTGTACAATCTTGTATTGTACAATCTTGTATTGTACAATCTTGTATTGTACAATCTTGTATTGTACAATCTTACATTGTACAATCTTGTATTGTACAATCTTGTATTGTACAATCTTGTATTGTACAATCTTGTATTGTACAATCTTGTATTGTACAATCTTGCATTGTACAATCTTGTATTGTACAATCTTGTATTGTACAATCTTGTATTGTACAATCTTGTATTGTACAATCTTGTATTGTACAATCTTGTATTGTACAATCTTGCATTGTACAATCTTGCATTGTACAATCTTGTATTGTACAATCTTGTATTGTACAATCTTGTATTGTACAATCTTACATTGTACAATCTTGTATTGTACAATCTTACATTGTACAATCTTGTATTGTACAATCTTGTATTGTACAATCTTGTATTGTACAATCTTGCATTATACAATCTTGTATTGTACAATCTTGCATTGTACAATCTTGCATTGTACAATCTTGTATTGTACAATCTTGTATTGTACAATCTTGTATTGTACAATCTTGTATTGTACAATCTTACATTGTACAATCTTGTATTGTACAATCTTGTATTGTACAATCTTGTATTGTACAATCTTGTATTGTACAATCTTGTATTGTACAATCTTGTATTGTACAATCTTGCATTGTACAATCTTGCATTATACAATCTTGTATTGTACAATCTTGCATTGTACAATCTTGCATTGTACAATCTTGTATTGTACAATCTTGTATTGTACAATCTTGTATTGTACAATCTTGTATTGTACAATCTTGTATTGTACAATCTTTGTTTGTAAAGGTTTGTACAACCTTTTCTGATAGAAATTAGAAAGATGTGTCGATAAAACACGGAATTTGTCATCTTCCAACTTCTCTACAATACTTGCGAGGCGTCAGATCATTAGCATTCTCACTAACAGGTAAAAGAAGAATAAGATAATAATTAACACAGCAAGATATTTCAGTTAGATCAGCCTAGTTAGTGCAAACTAGGGTTAGTCCACTACGGGCTCACCATAGCCCGTGCTACTTGGAACTTTTTGTTCCGGGTAGCGATTCTTAAACAATATCAAACTAGGGTGTGTGTGTTAATTGAAAGATTATGCTGGTATGGCATGGATTAGGGGTTGATTTTTGCTTGATTTGCTTGAAAACTTGCTTGATTTTTCACTTTTTATTTGTCAAGTTCCCCTTAAACGCAACCAAGGGGCCCTCAGTATGTACCCAGAGGGCCCCCAACTCGCCCTTGGACCCCCATGGGTAGTGAAGTTGGGTGTAGATGTACAAGTGGCTACTCTTCTCAACACCTGCTCAGCCTCGGCACCTAGTGTAGTGCTAACAACCATATAGTCTAATTACCTAGGTGTAATTACCTAAGTGTAGTTACAGGATGAGAGCTACGCTTGTGGTGTCCCGTCTTCCAAGTACTCTTGGTGTACTGGAGCATCGACTCTTTTAAACTCTAAATCATCACTGTACTTTGCCAGTGATGAATCAATTGATTCATCACTGATTGTTAGATTCAATGGGGAATCTTACAAAATAATGAATAAACTTGAACTCAAACGCAAAACTTAATAAGATTTGCTTTTTTTACGTTGGCAAGTACTGAAATTCAGACTTCAGTGTCTGAATTTCCACAAACAAATGGGTGCAAACAATACACTCCCTCGTCGTTTGAGAATATGATATAACGAGCATATTACAAATCACCTAAAACCCACCAAACACCGGACGAAACTACGACGTTACTACAACGTTCAAACAACCTGTAATACCTTTTATTGTAACAAGATAACTATTGTATACCCCTATTGTATTAACACATTGTATTAACTATTGTAACACCCCTATTGTAACAAGATAACAACAGGGGTCGTTACGCTGTGACTTTTCAGGGAAGGTCAATGACCAATCGGAAAAAAAGCCACAGAAATCTTAATTCCTTCCTCGGAACAACTTTCTCAAAAGGGAAGAAGGGAAAGAAAGGGTGCTATTTAAGTACCAGTGTAGTTAAACACTTAACTACACCTTTTGAGGTGTCTTGAGGTACCAATTAAAGTCTTCAGGTCAGCTGCGGGTCGTTGGTTAATAGGCCAGCCAGAGGCTTAGGGCCCGCGCACGAATATTCCTGCCAAAAATAATTAAATAAATTTAAAACCTGGGTGTCGGTCAGTCTTTCTCCAGTACTCATCTAGTTGTGCTTGCGGGGGTTGAGCTCTGGCTCTTTGGTCCCGCCTCTCAACTGATTTTTTTTTTTCATCATGGGTACATCAGTGGAAAATGTAGTTGAATCCACACTCACTATCCTCCCCGTTCTCGAACGTCATGAAATTGTCGTACTAAAGTGCCCCTATCCTAACCAGCCAGAGTACCCTTCACCACCTACCCTACCCTTCACCACCTTCCCTTCCCTTCACCACCTTCCCTACCCTTCACCACCTTCCCTGCCCTTCACCACCTACCCTACCCTTCACCACCTTCCCTGCCCTTCACCACCTACCCTACCCTTCACCACCTTCCCTACCCTTCACCACCTTCTCTGCCCTTCACCACCTACCCTACCCTTCACCACCTTCCCTGCCCTTCACCACCTACCCTACCCTTCACCACCTTCCCTGCCCTTCACCACCTACCCTACCCTTCACCACCTTCCCTGCCCTTCACCACCTTCCCTGCCCTTCACCACCTTCCCTACCCTTCACCACCTTCCCTGCCCTTCACCACCTTCCCTGCCCTTCACCACCTTCCCTACCCTTCACCACCTTCCCTACCCTTCACCACCTTCCCTGCCCTTCACCACCTTCCCTGCCCTTCACCACCTTCCCTGCCCTTCACCACCTTCCCTACCCTTCACCACCTTCCCTGCCCTTCACCACCTTCCCTGCCCTTCACCACCTTCCCTACCCTTCACCACCTTCCCTGCCCTTCACCACCTTCCCTGCCCTTCACCACCTTCCCTGCCCTTCACCACCTTAGACAAAAAGTTATTGTAAAAAAAAATGTAAATTAACAGACTGTAAACAAACGCGACCCTACCACTCACATGGTCGGAAACGGGGGGGGTCCACCATTCACATGGTCGGAAACGGGGGGGGGTCCACCATTCACATGGTCGGAAACGGGGGGGGGGGTCCACCATTCACATGGTCGGAAACGGGGGGGGGAGTCCACCATTCACATGGTCGGAAACGGGGGGGGGGGGGGTCCACCATTCACATGGTCGGAAACGGGGGGGGGGGGGTCCACCATTCACATGGTCGGAAACGGGGGGGGGGGGGGGTCCACCATTCACATGGTCGGAAACGGGGGGGGTCCACCATTCACATGGTCGGAAACGGGGGGGGGGTCCACCATTCACATGGTCGGAAACGGGGGGGGGGGTCCACCATTCACATGGTCGGAAACGGGGTGGGGAGTCCACCATTCACATGGTCGGAAACGGGGGGGGTCCACCATTCACATGGTCGGAAACGGGGGGGGGGTCCACCATTCACATGGTCGGAAACGGGGGGGGGAGAGGGTCCACCATTCACATGGTCGGAAACGGGGGGGGTCCACCATTCACATGGTCGGAAACGGGGGGGGGTCCACCATTCACATGGTCGGAAACGGGGGGGGGTCCACCATTCACATGGTCGGAAACGGGGGGGGTCCACCATTCACATGGTCGGAAACGGGGGGGGGGGGTCCACCATTCACATGGTCGGAAACGGGGGGGGGGGGGGGGGGGGGGTCCACCATTCACATGGTCGGAAACGGGGGGGGGAGTCCACCATTCACATGGTCGGAAACGGGGGGGGGTCCACCATTCACATGGTCGGAAAACGGGGGGGTCCACCATTCACATGGTCGGAAACGGGGGGGGGGGAGAGGGTCCACCATTCACATGGTCGGAAACGGGGGGGGGTCCACCATTCACATGGTCGGAAACGGGGGGGGTCCACCATTCACCATGGTCGGAAACAGGGGGGGGGTCCACCATTCACATGGTCGGAAACGGGGGGGGGTCCACCATTCACATGGTCGGAAACGGGGGGGGGGTCCACCATTCACATGGTCGGAAACGGGTGGGGGGTCCACCATTCACATGGTCGGAAACGGGGGGGGGGGTCCACCATTCACATGGTCGGAAACGGGTGGGGGGTCCACCATTCACATGGTCGGAAACGGGGGGGGGGGGTCCACCATTCACATGGTCGGAAACGGGGGGGGCCACCATTCACATGGTCGGAAACGGGGGGGGGGGTTCCACCATTCACATGGTCGGAAACGGGGGGGGGGTCCACCATTCACATGGTCGGAAACGGGGGGGGAGAGGGTCCACCATGTGAGTGGTAGGGTCGCGTTTGTTTACAGTCTGTTAATTTACAATTTTTTTACAATAATTAACACTTATTAACACTTATTAACACTTATTAACACTAACACAATAATTAACAATAATTAATGGGGGGGGTCCACCATTCACATGGTCGGAAACGGGGGGGGGCGGTCCACCATTCACATGGTCGGAAACGGGGGGGGGGGGTCCACCATTCACATGGTCGGAAACGGGGGGGGGGGGGGGGTCCACCATTCACATGGTCGGAAACGGGGGGGGGGGGTCCACCATTCACATGGTCGGAAACGGGGGGGGGGGTCCACTATTCACATGGTTGGAAACGGGGGGGAGAGGGTCCACCATTCACATGGTCGGAAACGGGGGGGGGGTCCACCATTCACATGGTCGGAAACGGGGGGGGGGGGTCCACCATTCACATGGTCGGAAACGGGGGGGGTCCACCATTCACATGGTCGGAAACGGGGGGGGTCCACCATTCACATGGTCGGAAACGGGGGGGTGTCCACTATTCACATGGTCGGAAACGCGGGGGGGGGGGGGGGTCCACCATTCACATGGTCGGAAACGGGGGGGGTTTCCACCATTCACATGGTCGGAAACGGGGGGGGTCCACCATTCACATGGTCGGAAACGGGGGGGGGTCCACCATTCACATGGTCGGAAACGGGGGGGGTCCACCATTCACATGGTCGGAAACAGGGGGGGGGGGGTCCACCATTCACATGGTCGGAAAACGGGGGGGGGGGTCCACCATTCACATGGTCGGAAACGGGGGGGGGGTCCACCATTCACATGGTCGGAAAACGGGGGGGGGTGTCCACCATTCACATGGTCGGAAACGGGGGGGGGTGTCCACCATTCACATGGTCGGAAACGGAGTGGGGGGGGGGGGTCCACCATTCACATGGTCGGAAAACGGGGGGGTCCACCATTCACATGGTCGGAAACGGGGGGGGGGGTGTCCACCATTCACATGGTCGGAAACGGAGTGGGGGGGGGGGTCCACCATTCACATGGTCGGAAACAGGGTGGGGGTGGGGGGTCCACCATTCACATGGTCGGAAACCGCGGGGGGGGGGGGTCTACCATTCACATGGTCGGGAAACGTGGGAGGGGGTCCACCATTCACATGGTCGGAAACGGGGGGGGGGGGGGTCCACCATTCACATGGTCGGAAAACGGAGTGGGGGGGGGTCCACCATTCACATGGTCGGAAACGGGGTGGGGGGGGGGGGTCACCATTCACCATGGTCGGAAACAGGGGGGGGGGGGGGTCCACCATTCACATGGTCGGAAACGGGAGAGGGGGTCCACCATTCACATGGTCGGAAACGGGAGGGGAGAGGGTCCACCATTCACATGGTCGGAAACGGGGGGGGGGTCCACCATTCACATGGTCTGAAACGGGGGGGGGGTCCACCAATTCACATGGTTGGAAACGGGGGGGGGGTCCACCATTCATATGGTCGGAAACGGGGTGGGGATGGGGGTCCACCATTCACATGGTCGGAAACAGGGGGGGGGGGGTCCACCATTCACATGGTCGGAAACAGGGGGGTCCACCATTCACATGGTCGGAAACGGGGGGGGGGGGTCCACCATTCACATGGTCGGAAACGGGGTGGTGGGGGGGTCCACCATTAACATGGTCGGAAAACGGGGGGGGGAGAGGGTCCACCATTCACATGGTCGGAAACGGGGGGGGGTCCAACCATTCACATGGTCGGAAACGGGTGTGGGGGGTCCACCATTCACATGGTCGGAAACGGGTGGGGGGGGGGTCCACACACTCTGGGGGGAGTAGCAAGCGCCACCACTCTGGGGGGAGTAGCAGCGCCACCACTCTGGGGGGAGTAGCAGTGCCACCACTCTGGGGGGAGTAGCAGCGCCACCACTCTGGGGGAGTAGCAGCGCCACCACTCTGGGGGGAGTAGCAGCGCCACCACTCTGGGGGGAGTAGCAGCGCCACCACTCTGGGGGGAGTAGCAGTGCCACCACTCTGGGGGGAGTAGCAGCGCCACCACTCTGGGGGGAGTAGCAGCGCCACCACTCTGGGGGGAGTAGCAGCGCCACCACTCTGGGGGGAGTAGCAGCGCCACCACTCTGAGGGGGAGTAGGGCAGCGCCACCACTCTGGGGGGAGTAGCAGCGCCACCACTCTTGGGGGGAGTAGCAGCGCCACCACTCTGGGGGAGTAGCAGCGCCACCACTACTGGGGGGGGGGGGAGGGAGTTACGGCGCCGTCACTCTGGGGGGAGTGGTGCAACCCCACTCCCCCCAGAGTGGCAGCGCCATCACTCCCCCCAGAGTGGGCAGCGCATCACTCCCCCCAGAGTGGCCAGCGCCACCAGCTCCCCCCCCAGAGAGGGCAGCGCCACCTCTCCCCCCCAGAGAGGCAGCGCCACCCACTCCCCCCCGGAGAGGCAGCGCCACCTCTCCCCCCCAGAGGAGGCAGCGCCACCACTCCCACCAGAGAGGCAGCGCCACCTCTCCCCCCCAGAGAGGCAGGCGCCACCTCTCCCCCCCCAGAAGGCAGCGCCACCTCCCACCCAGAGCGGCAGCGCCACCACTCCTCCCACCCAGAGCGGCAGCGCCACCCTCCCACCAGAGAGGCAGCGCCACCACTCCCCCCAGAGCGGCAGCGCCACCTCTCCCCCCAGAGCGGCAGTGCCACCTCTCCCACCCAGAGCGAGTGGCAGCGCCACCACTCCCACCCAGAGCGGCAGCGCCACCACTCCCACCCAGAGAGGCAGCGCCACCACTCCACCCACCGGCAGGCGCGCCACCTCTCCCCCAGAGCGGCAGTGCCACCACTCCCACCCAGAGCGGCAGCGCCACCACCACCCAGAGCGGCAGCGCCACCACTCCCACCCAGAGCGGCAGCGCCACCTCCCACCAGAGCGGCAGCCACCTCACCCCCCAGAGAGGCAGCGCACCACTCCCACCCAGAGCGGCAGCCACCACTCCCACCCAGAGCGGCAGCGCCACCACTCCCACCCAGAGAGGCAGCGCCACCACTCCCACCCAGAGCGGCAGCCACCACTCCCACCCAGAGCGGCAGCGCCACCACTCCCACCCAGAGCGGTAGCGCCACCTCTCCCCCCAGAGAGGCAGCGCCACCACACACCCACCCAGAGCGGCAGCGCTACCACTCCCACCCAGAGCGGCAGCGCCACCACTCCCACCCAGAGCGGCAGCGCCACCACTCCCACCCAGAGCGGTAGCGCCAACCACTCCCACCCAGAGCGGCAGCGCCACCACTCCCACCCAGAGCGGCAGAGCCAACCTCTCCCCCCCAGAGAGGCAGCGCCACCACACCCACCCAGAGCGGTAGCGCCACCTCTCCCCCCAGAGAGGTCAGCGCCACCACTCCACCCAGAGCGGTAGCGCCACCACTCACCACCCAGAGCGGCAGAGCCACCTCTCCCCCCCAGAGAGGCAGCGCCACCACACCCACCCAGAGCGGCAGCGCCACCACTCTATCACTAAAGTACTGTGTCAGAAGATACTGTGATACCTTCACAGCCCATCAGTGTGATCCACATTTTTGTTGTATTTTGTGGCGTTCAGCTTCCGCTGTGGTCGTTCATGTTCTTGGATTGGACGGGAGCGATTGGGCTCCTTTTCCCACCAGGCGTCATTGGGAATGCAGGAATGCAGGCGAATTTCACTCCACTCTCTTTCTCTACCATATTGATTGTTGTCATGCTCGCCTGTTGTCCAGTCTCCTGTTGTATCAGTTTCTGTTGCATCAGTTTCTGTTGCAGTCGCTTCTGTTGCAGTCGTTTCTGTTGTAGTCGTTTCTGTTGTAGTCGTTTCTGTTGTTCACGCTTCTGCTGCTCTCGCCTCTCCTGTTCTCGCTTCTGTTGTTCCTGCTTCTGTTGTTCTTTCTTCTTTTGCAACGCTTCCTGTTCCGCACTGTTTGTGCATGCGATTGGGCTCCTTTTCCCACCAGGCGGTCATTGGGAATGCAGGAATGCAAGCGAATCTCACTCCGCTCTCTTTCTCTACCATATTGATTATTTTCATGCTATCCTGTTGTCCTGTCTCCTGTTGCATCAGTTTCTGTCGCTCACGCTCCTGCTGCGCACGCTTCTGCTGCTCTCGCCTCTCCTGTTCTCGCTTCTGTTGTTCTTTCTTCTTTGCAACGCTTCCTGTTCCGCACTGTTGTGCATGCGATTGGGCTCCTTTTCCCACCAGGCGGTCATTGGGAATGCAGGAATGCAAGCGAATCTCACTCCGCTCTCTTTCTCTACCATATTGATTATTTTCATGCTATCCTGTTGTCCTGTCTCCTGTTGCAGTCGCTTCTGTTGCAGTCGCTTCTGTTGCAGTTCACGCTTCTGCTGCTCTCGCCTCTCCTGTTCTCGCTTCTGTTGTTCTTTCTTCTTTTGCAACGCTTCCTGTTCCGCACTGTTGTGCATGCGATTGGGCTCCTTTTCCCACCAGGCGGTCATTGGGAATGCAGGAATGCAAGCGAATCTCACTCCGCTCTCTTTCTCTACCATATTGATTATTTTCATGCTATCCTGTTGTCCTGTCTCCTGTTGCATCAGTTTCTGTTGCAGTCGCTTCTGTTGCAGTTCACGCTTCTGCTGCTCTCGCCTCTCCTGTTCTCGCTTCTGTTGTTCTTTCTTCTTTTGCAACGCTTCCTGTTCCGCACTGTTGTGCATGCGATTGGGCTCCTTTTCCCACCAGGCGGTCATTGTGAATGCAGGAATGCAAGCGAAACTCACTCCGCTCTCTTTCTCTACCATATTGATTATTTTCATGCTATCCTGTTGTCCTGTCTCCTGTTGCATCAGTTTCTGTCGCTCACGCTCCTGCTGCG
The DNA here is from genome assembly GCF_040958095.1 of Procambarus clarkii. Taxonomy (NCBI): domain Eukaryota; kingdom Metazoa; phylum Arthropoda; class Malacostraca; order Decapoda; family Cambaridae; genus Procambarus; species Procambarus clarkii. The sequence goes on along the minus strand of NC_091222.1, from coordinate 27,509,472 downwards.
CACGCTTCTGTTGTTCACGCTTCTGCTGTTCTCAGCCTCTCCTGTTCTCGCTTCTGTTGCTCTTGCTTTTCCCACCAGGGGCGCCCTGGGTCTTCTGAGTAGAGGTAAGGGGAACCTTGCCCATTGGGGATTTCTACCCAGAACTTGCAGTTGCCCATGGGTGCCCTTGGGGTTAGGTCATCTGGGGAGGATTTGCCTTCGGATGGGGAAGACTGGCCGTCTTTGTTTTGGGGAGTGATATCGTCCTGGTGAGTGGCGTCGGTCCTGGGGAGTGATGCTATCTTGGGGAGTGTCGCTATCCTGGGGAGTGTCGCTATCTTGGGGAGTGATGCTATCCTGGGGAGTGATGCTATCTTGGGAGTCGTGGGTAATGGAACGGCCTGTTACTCTACCGTACCACTCAGAGTACCACTCAGAGCACCACTGTGTGAACCACTCCACATGCTCGTTCTTGTACCAGTCAGTGAGCCACTGCTTGTACCATTCCCTGTGCCACAGGATGTATCCAATCAGGGCGCCTAATATAATAGGCAGGAAATAGCCGAAGAAGATACTGGAACTAGGCCATATGCCGTTCCCTGAGTGACTGGGCCGTTCAGAGACGAACTTGCCTATCAACGGCAGGCGGCTGAGCCAGGAACGTCTGGAATCACTCACCAGAGAATACGGTCGTTGACGCATACGTTCAGGAATCAGGGGTCCAATGACTGGTTTGGAGGCCAACCAAGTCGTTAGGGCGTAGAACCCTCTTTCCGGAAGCTTGTTAGGTCGGATGAACGTGTTGTGGAGCCCTACGACGTGCAGCAGGAGGGCGTTCTCTAGGACAGCCCATACGATGATTAGTGACCAGTCGACCACTTGGCAGTCGATGCCGTGGTTGGTCACCTGACGCCTCAAATGCCGCAGCCGGATGAATGACCCGACGAACGGCAGCCAAGTCCAGCCGCTGTCCACGGGCACGGTCAGGTGATTGGGCACCAGGTGCCCTAGGATCGGCAGGCTGGCTAACCAAGTCCAAACCACGTGGCTGCCCCGCGTCGAGGCCATCTCGTCGGACTTGTCGCTCGTCTCCGCCGAGCGGTTGAATGCCCAGAACGGCCGTCTGGACTTGAGGTGCTGTGTGGTCGCCAAGGCCGCCTGGACTTTCTCCTGTTGCCGCAGCAGTCGGTGGTAGAAGGCGCTCCCGAGCTCCAGTGTCATCCACGCGGTGATCACGATTGATGTGGAAATTGCTGCTAGGATCACTTCGCTCATTATTGCTGAAACTGAAAAGTTTTTGATTTTTTTTACATTTCTGTTTGGCAGAAAATTTTCCTGCAACGTTCTCTGAGGAAAAGTCAGTTGTGAAGAGAGACACTGTTGTGGCTAACTGCTTTCTCCTGATGCCCCATGCCCCATGCCCCATGCCCTATAACCATGCCCCATGCGTCCCAACAGTATTGCAACCATCACTACTCTTCTTTGCTTTGCTTTCAGGACCAAAGGGTTCGGCGAGAACGGTTTGGGAATGAAGGACTTGGGAGAGGAGGAATGAATGAAGACCAGAGGGTTTGGCGAGCTGCGGGAATGAAGGTGTAGATAGCTGAGTGGTCTATCCACTGTGGTTTCAGTTGACATTGGGCCCCAGCAGATGACAGTTCGTCCCAGCAGATGACAGTCCGTCCCAGCAGATGACAGTTCGTCCCAGCAGATGCCAGTCCGTCCCAGCAGATGACAGTTCGTCCCAGCAGATGACAGTTCGTCCCAGCAGATGCCAGTCCGTCCCAGCAGATGACAGTCCGTCCCAGCAGATGACAGTCCGTCCCAGCAGATGACAGTCCGCCCCAGCAGATGCCAGTTCGCTTCAGCGGATGACAGTCCGTCCCAGCAGATGACAGTTCCCTCCAGCAGATGACAGTCCGCCCCAGCAGATGCCAGTTCGCTTCAGCGGATGATAGTCCGTCCCAGTAGATGTCAGTTCCCTCCAGCAGATGACAGTCCGCCCCAGCGGATGACAGTTCCCTCCAGCAGATGAGAGTTCGTCCCAGCAGATGACAGTTCGCTTCAGCGGATGACAGTCCGCCCCAGCAGATGCCAGTCCGCCCCAGCAGATGCCAGTTCGTCCCAGCAGATGACAGTTCGCTTCAGCGGATGACAGTCCGCCCCAGCAGATGCCAGTCCGCCCCAGCACATGCCAGTTCGTCCCAGCAGATGACAGTTCGCTTCAGCGGATGACAGTCCGCCCCAGCAGATGCCAGTCCGCCCCAGCACATGCCAGTTCGTCCCAGCAGATGACAGTTCGCTTCAGCGGATGACAGTCCGCCCCAGCAGATGCCAGTCCGCCCCAGCAGATGCCAGTTCGTCCCAGCAGATGACAGTTCGCTTCAGCGGATGACAGTCCGCCCCCAGCAGATGACAGTTCGTCCCAGCAGATGACAGTCCCGCCCCAGCCAGATGACAGTTCGTCCCAGCAGATGACAGTTCGTCCCAGCAGGATGCCAGTTCCGTCCCAGCAGATGACAGTTCGTCCCCAGCAGATGACAGTTCCCTACAGCAGATGCCAGTTCGTCCCAGCAGATGCCAGTTCGTCCCAGCAGATGACAGTTCGTCCCAGCAGATGACAGTCCGCCCCAGCAGATGACAGTTCGTCCCAACAGATGACAGTTCGTCCCAGCAGAGATGACAGTTCGTGCCAGCAGATGCCAGTTCGTCCAACAGATGACAGTTCGTCCCAGCAGATGACAGTTCGTCCCAGCAGATGACAGTTCGCCCCAGCAGATGACAGTTCCCTCCAGCAGATGACAGTCCGTCCCAGAGATGACAGTTCGTCCCAGCAGATGACAGTTCGTCCAGCAGATGACAGTTCGTCCCAGCAGATGCCAGTTCGTCCCAGCAGATGACAGTTCGTACCAGCAAGATGACAGTTCGTCCCAGCAGATGACAGTTCGCCCCAGCAGATGACAGTTCCCTCCAGCAGATGACAGTCCGTCCCAGCAGATGACAGTCCGTCACCAGCAGATGACAGTCCGTCCCAGCAGATGACAGTCCGTCCCAGCAGATGACAGTTCGTCCCAGCAGATGACAGTTCGTCCCAGCAGATGACAGTTCGTCCAGCAGATGACAGTTCGTCCCAGCAGATGACAGTTCGTCCCAGCAGATGACAGTTCGTCCCAGCAGATGGACAGTTCGTCCCAGCAGATGACAGTTCGTCCCAGCAGATGACAGTTTCGTCCCAGCAGATGACAGTTCGTCCCAGCAGATGACAGTTCGTCCCTGCAGATGCCAGTTCGTCCCAGCAGATGACAGTTCGTCCCAGCAGATGACAGTTCGTCCCAGCAGATGACAGTTCGTCCCAGCAGATGACAGTTTCGTCCCAGCAGATGACAGTTTCGTCCCAGCAGATGACAGTTCGTCCCAGCAGATGACAGTTCGTCCCAGCAGAGGCCAGTTCGTCCCAGCAGATGACAGTTCGTCCCAGCAGATGACAGTTCGTCCCAGCAGATGACAGTTCGTCCAGCAGATGACAGTTCGTCCCAGCAGATGACAGTTCGTCCCAGCAGATGACAGTTCGTCCCAGCAGATGCCAGTTCGTCTTAGCAGATGACAGTTCGTACCAGCAGATGACAGTTCGTCCCAGCAGATGCCAGTCCGCCCCAGCAGATGACAGTTCGCCCCAGCAGATGACAGTTCCCTCCAGCAGATGGCAGTTCCTCCCAGTAGATGACAGTTCCCTCCAGCAGATGCCAGTTCGTCCCAGCAGATACAGTTCGTCCCAGCAGATGACAGTTCGTCCCAGCAGATGACAGTTTCGTCCCAGCAGATGACAGTTCGTCCCAGCAGATGAGAGTTCGTCCCAGCAGATGAGAGTTCGTCCAGCAGATGAGAGTTCGTCCCAGCAGATGAGAGTCCGTCCCAGCAGATGAGAGTCCGTCCCAGCAGATGACAGTCCGTCCCAGCAGATGATAGTTGAGGGCCCATGCGGGGTCCTCAGCAAGCCTCCCAGCCTGCTGCAGGAGTAGCAGCACCAAGGTCCTCGTCCTCGTGGCCCTTGCGCCTTTCAACCCGCTGCTCCGGATAGATGGGGTTCGACAGCCAAGGAAAGGCTGTCTACGGGAAGGAAAAACCTGATCTCAAACCTCCATTGCCTGGCGGCCATTCCCTCCTCTGAGACGGGGTTCAGGAAGAAGAGACCTTCAAGACCAAGAGACCTTGGTCTCAGAAGATCAGAGACCATTGAGGAAGAATCCGGAGCTGGAGCATCTAAGGCTCGTTACTTTCAACCTCGTTCTGGCAGCTCCTGCGACGGCGCTGGAACGAAGCGTATTGGCGATTGCCTTTCCTTTGGACAATTTCAACGACGTGGAGAGAGGTAAACCTGCTGCATGGGTAGCAGCTTCCCTTACCACTCTCACCAATATCCTTGAATCCAAGGTGAGACAGTATTGCCACCTTCTCCTGCACCCTTGCTCCATGGTTCAATCTCCAGCCCGTCCTCCTCCTCAGGTTCTCCAACGTCAAGAAACTGTGGTACTAAAGTGCCCTTATCTTAACCTACCAGAGGACCCAAAACAGAAAACGGGACAGTACGTCAATTTCGCCAGCCGCTTCTATTTTCTAGTACGACGATTTTTTTTGGCTTTAGGTAGACTATACGTCAAAATGCGACGTTCTATTAGGAGGACGGAATGCAGTATTGTCACATAATAACTGAAGGGTGGTTGAAATCTGGAGCTACTCAGGCGACAGACTCCACGTCTTAACTACTCCATCTTAACTACCCCATCTTAACTACCCTATCTTCATAACTGTAACCATCCCTGTTATGATGGTTACAGAGACTGTAACCATCTGTTATGACTGAAGTCTCGTATGACACTTTTCAGGCTTCAGGAGTCATTTTGTTTCACTCCAAGTACCTATTAGGCGGTCCAGAGTACATAATACTAGTTACAGAATGGCTGTAAGTTGCAGCACTTACGTGAATTCAAGTTTTAAGTTGTAAAGGGGGGCGGGGGAGAGACTTAAGTTGTAAAGGGGGGGCGGGGAGAGAATTAAGTTGTAAAGGGGGGGCGGGGAGAGACTTAAGTTGTAAAGGGGGGGCGGGGAGAGTCCTAAATGACGTAAGTTTTTTTGTTTATAATTACATTTACCACGCTGAGCTTTTTTAGTTTCTCAAAATAAAAAGGGGTCGAGGTGTATCTAGCTGTCAGTGAGGTAGCTTTTGCTGTCAGTGAGTGAGAGAAACAGTGTGTTCTCTGCACCCGCTTCCCAGCGGCTGTCTGGTTCTCTGATGCTGTCACTAAGAACCGGAGAGTCAGCTCTTGAAACAATGAAATCAGTTGAAAAGGAGTAGGTGGATACTGAAGCAACTATCACCAACTATAAGGGGTATCATCCACCCTCCACTGTCCAAGCTGTCAGGCCCCTTTCCCCCCATTCACCTGAGAACAAAGGGGCACGAGTCGGACCCTTAGTATGGTGGACTCTTGAGGGGGTAAGAGGGTTCACATACCCCTCTCAACCTTTCCACAGGTGTGCAAGAGATATGCAACCTTGGGTCCGAGACGGTAGCTTGTACAATAAGGTGGAGGAGCAAGAAAGGTATCAACCTATGCAAGGTTCAGTCACAGCTTCGGGGTTCAACACCTGTTCAGTGGTGACCTTTGTAGGACAAAGGGGTACTGTAGCTAGGCCCCTTATTAGCAGTCAACAAATGGGGTCATTACAAGTTTGAACATTGTTTTCTGAACTTGAGTATTTTTTGAAGAGAATTGGTTTAAAATTGAATCATGTTAATGAATGTCAATGATAATATTGGTATAGAAGACATTAACCTCACAAGCAAGTCGTAAGTAGATTGTATATTAACGTAATTAAAAATCTTGTTTTGTGTAGTGATAATTAGAATATATTAACAAATAGGTACACCACGAAAGTTGTAAACACACATTGTAAATCATTTAATTCCAAATCTCTTAAAACTTCCGTGATTGGGTGCTCTGAGTCTCCGTACCGTACGGGTTTATTATTTTTTAATATTTGGTTAGACCATTAAGGCTGAAAGCCTACCAAGTTTCAGACTCATTAAATCCACAATCAGCCTTACTTTCTCACCCTCGGGAGAAAGTCGACAGCAGGCGTGAACAGCAGAAGCGTGAACAGCAGGAGCGTGAACGACAGAAGCGTGAACAACAGAAACGACACTATGGCCAGAGTGGCCATAGTGTGTGGGCCAGTGTGAGTGGCCATAGTGTGTGGGCCAGAGTGGCCATAGTGTGGTGGGCCAGAGTGGCCATAGTGTGTGGGCCAGTGTGAGTGGCCATAGTGTGTGGGCCAGAGTGGCCATAGTGTATAGGCCAGTGTGAGTGGCCATAGTGTGTGGGCCAGAGTGGCCATAGTGTATGGCCAGTGTGGCCATAGTATATGGTCTTCTGTCTTCCTCCTCAACCCCAACCACTTGGGATGGACGGTAGAGCGACGGTCTCTCGCCTCATGCAGGTCGGCGTTCAATCCCCGACCGTCCACAAGTGGTTGGGCACCATTCCTTTCCCCCCGTCCCATCTCTAAATTTTGTCCTGTTTACACTCAACCATTCATGGGGTCCTGTTTATACTCAACCATTCATGGGGTCCTGTTTACACTCAACCATTCATGGGGTCCTGTTTATACTCAACCATTCATGGGTCCTGTTAATACTCAACCATTCATGGGGTCCTGTTAATACTCAACCATTCATGGGGTCCTGTTTACACTCAACCATTCATGGGGTCCTGTTTATACTCAACCATTCATGGGTCCTGTTTACACTCAACCATTCATGGGTCCTGTTAATACTCAACCATTCATGGGGTCCTGTTTATACTCAACCATTCATGGGGTCCTGTTAATACTCAACCATTCATGGGGTCCTGTTTACACTCAATCATTCACGGGTCCTGTTTACACTCAACCATTCATGGGGTCCTGTTTACACTCAACCATTCATGGGGTCCTGTTTATACTCAACCATTCATGGGGTCCTGTTTACACTCAATCATTCACGGGTCCTGTTTACACTCAACCATTCATGGGGTCCTGTTTACACTCAACCATTCATGGGGTCCTGTTTACACTCAACTATTCATGGGGTCCTGTTTACACTCAACTATTCATGGGGTCCTGTTTACACTTAACCATTCATGGGGTCCTGTTTATACTCAACCATTCATGGGGTCCTGTTTATACTCAACCATTCATGGGGTCCTGTTAATACTCAACCATTCATGGGTCCTGTTTACACTCAACCATTCATGGATCCTGTTTATACTCAACCATTATTAGGTCCTGTTTACACTCAATCATTCACGGGTCCTGTTTACACTCAACCATTCATGGGGTCCTGTTTACACTCAACCATTCATGGGGTCCTGTTTACACTCAACTATTCATGGGGTCCTGTTTACCCTCAACTATTCATGGGGTCCTGTTTACACTTAACCATTCATGGGGTCCTGTTTATACTCAACCATTCATGGGGTCCCTGTTTATACTCAACCATTCATGGGGTCCTGTTTATACTCAACCATTCATGGGTCCTGTTAATACTCAACCATTCATGGGTCCTGTTTACACTCAACCATTCATGGGTCCTGTTTATACTCAACCATTATTAGGTCCTGTTTACACTCAATCATTCACGGGTCCTGTTTACACTCAAACCATTCATGGGGTCCTGTTTACACTCAACCATTCATGGTGTCCTGTTTACACTCAACTATTCATGGGGTCCTGTTTACACTCAACTATTCATGGGGTCCTGTTTACACTTAACCATTCATGGGGTCCTGTTTATACTCAACCATTCATGGGGTCCTGTTTATACTCAACCATTCATGGGGTCCTGTTTATACTCAACCATTCATGGGTCCTGTTAATACTCAACCATTCATGGGTCCTGTTAATACTCAACCATTCATGGGTCCTGTTTACACTCAACCATTCATGGGTCCTGTTTATACTCAACCATTATTAGGTCCTGTTTACACTCAATCATTCACGGGTCCTGTTTACACTCAACCATTCATGGGGTCCTATTTACACTCAACCATTCATGGGGTCCTGTTTACACTCAACTATTCATGGGGTCCTGTTTACACTCAACTATTCATGGGGTCCTGTTTACACTTAACCATTCATGGGGTCCTGTTTACACTCAACCATTCATGGGGTCCTGTTTACACTCAACCATTCATGGGTCCTGTTTACACTCAACCATTCATGGGTCCTGTTTACACTCAACCATTCATGGTTTCCTGTTTACACTCAACCATTCATGGGGTTCTGTTTACACTCAACCATTCATGGGGTCCTGTTTACACTCAACCATTCATGGGGTCCTGTTTACACTCAACCATTCATGGGGTCCCTGTTTACACAACCATTCATGGGGTCCTGTTTACACTCAACCATTCATTGGGTCCTGTTTACACTCAACCATTCATGGGGTCCTGTTTACACTCAACCATTCATTGGGTCCTGTTTACACTCAACCATTCATGGGGTCCTGTTTACACTCAACCATTCATTGGGTCCTGTTTACACTCAACCATTCATGGGGTCCTGTTTACACTCAACCATTCCTGGGTCCTGTTTACACTCAACCATTCATGGGGTCCTGTTTAACTTTGGCATAAACAATCCAAGATGAATAACCTGACCTCTTAAGAGATGAGCTCCGTGAATACTGGAGCAGATTTAAGGTACGTACATAGTATATATGATACGTAAGTGTATAGGAGTGTACGTACAGTGTATAGGGTTGTACGTACAGTGTATAGGGTTGTACGTACACAGTGTAGTAACATGGGTTAGTGCACAAGTGGTTGGGCACTATTCCTCGGCCCCGTCCCACTTAATCTCTGTGATCTGTCAGTTTGGTAGCCTCATATGAAGAGGTCTGGTACATGATAATGTATATTGTGAATATGTATACACTTGGGGGGATATTTATACATGGTAGGAATATACAGAGTTGTTAAGAGTTGGGTTCTGTGAGGCAGGGTTGATAACCCCAGCTGGTTGACGTGTCTGATGGGCAGAGTAGACCCCAACTCCTGATTGTCAGAGCAGACCTCAACTCCTGATTGTCAGACTAGACCTCAACTCCTGATTGTCAGAGGAGACCTCAACTCCTGATTGTCAGAGTAGACATCAACTCCTGATTGTCAGAGTAGACCTCAACTCCTGATTGTCAGTGGAGACCTCAACTCCTGATTGTCAGAGGAGACCTCAACTCCTGATTGTCAGTGGAGACCTCAACTCCTGATTGTCAGAGGAGACCTCAACTCCTGATTGTCAGAGTAGACCTCAACTCCTGATTGTCAGAGTAGACCTCAACTCCTGATTGTCAGTGGAGACCTCAACTCCTGATTGTCAGAGGAGACCTCAACTCCTGATTGTCAGACTAGACCTCAAGTCCTGATTGTCAGAGTAGACCTCAACTCCTGATTGTCAGAGAAGACCTCAACTCCTGATTGTCAGAGGAGACCTCAACTCCTGATTGTCAGACTAGACCTCAAGTCCTGATTGTCAGAGTAGACCTCAACTCCTGATTGTCAGACTAGACCTCAAGTCCTGATTGTCAGAGTAGACCTCAACTCCTGATTGTCAGAGGAGGACCTCAACTCCTGATTGTCCAGACTAGACCTCAACTCCTGATTGTCAGACTAGACCTCAAGTCCTGATTGTCAGAGTAGACCTCAACTCCTGATTGTCAGAGGAGACCTCAACTCCTGATTGTCAGAGAAGACCTCAACTCCTGATTGTCAGACTAGACCTCAAGTCCTGATTGTCAGAGTAGACCTCAACTCCTGATTGTCAGAGGAGACCTCAACTCCTGATTGTCAGACTAGAACCTCAACTCCTGATTCTCAGAGCTTGAGAATAATTCTAATTAGAGATAATTCTCTAATTTTCCACCTATATTCTCTAATTGCCTGATTAGATGTTCCTTATATTTTCCATTTGATTTAAATAAAATATTCAGCCTCCTTGAAATTCTTTTTCAAGTTATTTTTAAAACCATTGATGAATGTTATTATGTAAAAATTAAAAATATCATCAGATTTGGTATTTTCTTGTTTTGATGATTTCAAACACGTTTTAAATCGCCTCGTTTGCGTTTGACTGTATAAATTTTTGCTGTTTTTCATCTTGGAATGAATTTCATCATTCTTAATCATTCTGAATTCATCATCGTTACTCGGCGCTGAACTCGTTTCATTTTGTTAATATTATTTTAAATACGATGGCCATATTTGTATGCAATACTCAAGAATAGGATGCATCAAAATCTTGTATTGTACAATCTTGTATTGTACAATCTTGTATTGTACAATCTTGTATTGTACAATCTTGTTATTGTTACAATCTTGTATTGTACAATCTTGTATTGTACAATCTTGTATTGTACAATCTTGTATGGTACAATCTTGTATTGTACAATCCTTGCATTGTACAATCTGTATGGTACAATCTTGTATTGTACAATCTTGCATTGTACAATCTTGTATGGTACAATCTTGTATGGTACAATCTTGTATTGTACAATCTTGTATGGTACAATCTTGTATGGTACAATCTTGTATTGTACAATCTTGCATTGTACAATCTTGTATTGTACAATCTTGTATTGTACAATCTTGTATTGTACAATCTTGCATTGTACAATCTTGTATTGTACTATCTTGTATTGTACAATCTTGTATTGTACAATCTTGTATTGTACAATCTTGTATTGTACAATCTTGTATTGGTACAATCTTGTATTGTAGCAATCTTGTATTGTACAATCTTGTATTGTACAATCTTGCATTGTACAATCTGCATTGTACAATCTTGTATTGTACAATCTTGTATTGTACAATCTTGTATTGTACAATCTTGTATTGTACAATCTTGTATTGTACAATCTTGCATTGTACAATCTTGTATTGTACAATCTTGTATTGTACAATCTTGTATTGTACAATCTTGTATTGTACAATCTTACATTGTACAATCTTGTATTGTACAATCTTGTATTGTACAATCTTGTATTGTACAATCTTGTATTGTACAATCTTGTATTGTACAATCTTGCATTGTACAATCTTGTATTGTACAATCTTGTATTGTACAATCTTGTATTGTACAATCTTGTATTGTACAATCTTGTATTGTACAATCTTGTATTGTACAATCTTGCATTGTACAATCTTGCATTGTACAATCTTGTATTGTACAATCTTGTATTGTACAATCTTGTATTGTACAATCTTACATTGTACAATCTTGTATTGTACAATCTTACATTGTACAATCTTGTATTGTACAATCTTGTATTGTACAATCTTGTATTGTACAATCTTGCATTATACAATCTTGTATTGTACAATCTTGCATTGTACAATCTTGCATTGTACAATCTTGTATTGTACAATCTTGTATTGTACAATCTTGTATTGTACAATCTTGTATTGTACAATCTTACATTGTACAATCTTGTATTGTACAATCTTGTATTGTACAATCTTGTATTGTACAATCTTGTATTGTACAATCTTGTATTGTACAATCTTGTATTGTACAATCTTGCATTGTACAATCTTGCATTATACAATCTTGTATTGTACAATCTTGCATTGTACAATCTTGCATTGTACAATCTTGTATTGTACAATCTTGTATTGTACAATCTTGTATTGTACAATCTTGTATTGTACAATCTTGTATTGTACAATCTTTGTTTGTAAAGGTTTGTACAACCTTTTCTGATAGAAATTAGAAAGATGTGTCGATAAAACACGGAATTTGTCATCTTCCAACTTCTCTACAATACTTGCGAGGCGTCAGATCATTAGCATTCTCACTAACAGGTAAAAGAAGAATAAGATAATAATTAACACAGCAAGATATTTCAGTTAGATCAGCCTAGTTAGTGCAAACTAGGGTTAGTCCACTACGGGCTCACCATAGCCCGTGCTACTTGGAACTTTTTGTTCCGGGTAGCGATTCTTAAACAATATCAAACTAGGGTGTGTGTGTTAATTGAAAGATTATGCTGGTATGGCATGGATTAGGGGTTGATTTTTGCTTGATTTGCTTGAAAACTTGCTTGATTTTTCACTTTTTATTTGTCAAGTTCCCCTTAAACGCAACCAAGGGGCCCTCAGTATGTACCCAGAGGGCCCCCCAACTCGCCCTTGGACCCCCATGGGTAGTGAAGTTGGGTGTAGATGTACAAGTGGCTACTCTTCTCAACACCTGCTCAGCCTCGGCACCTAGTGTAGTGCTAACAACCATATAGTCTAATTACCTAGGTGTAATTACCTAAGTGTAGTTACAGGATGAGAGCTACGCTTGTGGTGTCCCGTCTTCCAAGTACTCTTGGTGTACTGGAGCATCGACTCTTTTAAACTCTAAATCATCACTGTACTTTGCCAGTGATGAATCAATTGATTCATCACTGATTGTTAGATTCAATGGGGAATCTTACAAAATAATGAATAAACTTGAACTCAAACGCAAAACTTAATAAGATTTGCTTTTTTTACGTTGGCAAGTACTGAAATTCAGACTTCAGTGTCTGAATTTCCACAAACAAATGGGTGCAAACAATACACTCCCTCGTCGTTTGAGAATATGATATAACGAGCATATTACAAATCACCTAAAACCCACCAAACACCGGACGAAACTACGACGTTACTACAACGTTCAAACAACCTGTAATACCTTTTATTGTAACAAGATAACTATTGTATACCCCTATTGTATTAACACATTGTATTAACTATTGTAACACCCCTATTGTAACAAGATAACAACAGGGGTCGTTACGCTGTGACTTTTCAGGGAAGGTCAATGACCAATCGGAAAAAAAGCCACAGAAATCTTAATTCCTTCCTCGGAACAACTTTCTCAAAAGGGAAGAAGGGAAAGAAAGGGTGCTATTTAAGTACCAGTGTAGTTAAACACTTAACTACACCTTTTGAGGTGTCTTGAGGTACCAATTAAAGTCTTCAGGTCAGCTGCGGGTCGTTGGTTAATAGGCCAGCCAGAGGCTTAGGGCCCGCGCACGAATATTCCTGCCAAAAATAATTAAATAAATTTAAAACCTGGGTGTCGGTCAGTCTTTCTCCAGTACTCATCTAGTTGTGCTTGCGGGGGTTGAGCTCTGGCTCTTTGGTCCCGCCTCTCAACTGATTTTTTTTTTTCATCATGGGTACATCAGTGGAAAATGTAGTTGAATCCACACTCACTATCCTCCCCGTTCTCGAACGTCATGAAATTGTCGTACTAAAGTGCCCCTATCCTAACCAGCCAGAGTACCCTTCACCACCTACCCTACCCTTCACCACCTTCCCTTCCCTTCACCACCTTCCCTACCCTTCACCACCTTCCCTGCCCTTCACCACCTACCCTACCCTTCACCACCTTCCCTGCCCTTCACCACCTACCCTACCCTTCACCACCTTCCCTACCCTTCACCACCTTCTCTGCCCTTCACCACCTACCCTACCCTTCACCACCTTCCCTGCCCTTCACCACCTACCCTACCCTTCACCACCTTCCCTGCCCTTCACCACCTACCCTACCCTTCACCACCTTCCCTGCCCTTCACCACCTTCCCTGCCCTTCACCACCTTCCCTACCCTTCACCACCTTCCCTGCCCTTCACCACCTTCCCTGCCCTTCACCACCTTCCCTACCCTTCACCACCTTCCCTACCCTTCACCACCTTCCCTGCCCTTCACCACCTTCCCTGCCCTTCACCACCTTCCCTGCCCTTCACCACCTTCCCTACCCTTCACCACCTTCCCTGCCCTTCACCACCTTCCCTGCCCTTCACCACCTTCCCTACCCTTCACCACCTTCCCTGCCCTTCACCACCTTCCCTGCCCTTCACCACCTTCCCTGCCCTTCACCACCTTAGACAAAAAGTTATTGTAAAAAAAAATGTAAATTAACAGACTGTAAACAAACGCGACCCTACCACTCACATGGTCGGAAACGGGGGGGGTCCACCATTCACATGGTCGGAAACGGGGGGGGGTCCACCATTCACATGGTCGGAAACGGGGGGGGGGGTCCACCATTCACATGGTCGGAAACGGGGGGGGGAGTCCACCATTCACATGGTCGGAAACGGGGGGGGGGGGGTCCACCATTCACATGGTCGGAAACGGGGGGGGGGGGTCCACCATTCACATGGTCGGAAACGGGGGGGGGGGGGGTCCACCATTCACATGGTCGGAAACGGGGGGGGTCCACCATTCACATGGTCGGAAACGGGGGGGGGGTCCACCATTCACATGGTCGGAAACGGGGGGGGGGTCCACCATTCACATGGTCGGAAACGGGGTGGGGAGTCCACCATTCACATGGTCGGAAACGGGGGGGGTCCACCATTCACATGGTCGGAAACGGGGGGGGGTCCACCATTCACATGGTCGGAAACGGGGGGGGGAGAGGGTCCACCATTCACATGGTCGGAAACGGGGGGGGTCCACCATTCACATGGTCGGAAACGGGGGGGGTCCACCATTCACATGGTCGGAAACGGGGGGGGGTCCACCATTCACATGGTCGGAAACGGGGGGGGTCCACCATTCACATGGTCGGAAACGGGGGGGGGGGTCCACCATTCACATGGTCGGAAACGGGGGGGGGGGGGGGGGGTCCACCATTCACATGGTCGGAAACGGGGGGGGGGAGTCCACCATTCACATGGTCGGAAACGGGGGGGGTCCACCATTCACATGGTCGGAAACGGGGGGGGTCCACCATTCACATGGTCGGAAACGGGGGGGGGGAGAGGGTCCACCATTCACATGGTCGGAAACGGGGGGGGGGTCCACCATTCACATGGTCGGAAACGGGGGGGGTCCACCATTCACATGGTCGGAAACGGGGGGGGGGTCCACCATTCACATGGTCGGAAACGGGGGGGGGTCCACCATTCACATGGTCGGAAACGGGGGGGGGGTCCACCATTCACATGGTCGGAAACGGGTGGGGGGTCCACCATTCACATGGTCGGAAACGGGGGGGGGGGGTCCACCATTCACATGGTCGGAAACGGGTGGGGGGTCCACCATTCACATGGTCGGAAACGGGGGGGGGGGTCCACCATTCACATGGTCGGAAACGGGGGGGGCCACCATTCACATGGTCGGAAACGGGGGGGGGGTTCCACCATTCACATGGTCGGAAACGGGGGGGGGGGTCCACCATTCACATGGTCGGAAACGGGGGGGGAGAGGGTCCACCATGTGAGTGGTAGGGTTCGCGTTTGTTTACAGTCTGTTAATTTACAATTTTTTTACAATAATTAACACTTATTAACACTTATTAACACTTATTAACACTAACACAATAATTAACAATAATTAATGGGGGGGGTCCACCATTCACATGGTCGGAAACGGGGGGGGCGGTCCACCATTCACATGGTCGGAAACGGGGGGGGGGGTCCACCATTCACATGGTCGGAAACGGGGGGGGGGGGGTCCACCATTCACATGGTCGGAAACGGGGGGGGGGGGTCCACCATTCACATGGTCGGAAACGGGGGGGGGGTCCACTATTCACATGGTTGGAAACGGGGGGGAGAGGGTCCACCATTCACATGGTCGGAAACGGGGGGGGGTCCACCATTCACATGGTCGGAAACGGGGGGGGGGGGTCCACCATTCACATGGTCGGAAACGGGGGGGGTCCACCATTCACATGGTCGGAAACGGGGGGGGTCCACCATTCACATGGTCGGAAACGGGGGGGTGTCCACTATTCACATGGTCGGAAACGCGGGGGGGGGGGGGTCCACCATTCACATGGTCGGAAACGGGGGGGGTTCCACCATTCACATGGTCGGAAACGGGGGGGGTCCACCATTCACATGGTCGGAAACGGGGGGGGGTCCACCATTCACATGGTCGGAAACGGGGGGGTCCACCATTCACATGGTCGGAAACAGGGGGGGGGGGGTCCACCATTCACATGGTCGGAAACGGGGGGGGGGTCCACCATTCACATGGTCGGAAACGGGGGGGGGTCCACCATTCACATGGTCGGAAACGGGGGGGGGTGTCCACCATTCACATGGTCGGAAACGGGGGGGGGTGTCCACCATTCACATGGTCGGAAACGGAAGTGGGGGGGGGGTCCACCATTCACATGGTCGGAAACGGGGGGGTCCACCATTCACATGGTCGGAAACGGGGGGGGGGTGTCCACCATTCACATGGTCGGAAACGGAGTGGGGGGGGGGTCCACCATTCACATGGTCGGAAACAGGGTGGGGGTGGGGGGTCCACCATTCACATGGTCGGAAACGCGGGGGGGGGGGTCTACCATTCACATGGTCGGAAACGGGGAGGGGGTCCACCATTCACATGGTCGGAAACGGGGGGGGGGGTGTCCACCATTCACATGGTCGGAAACGGAGTGGGGGGGGTCCACCATTCACATGGTCGGAAACGGGGTGGGGGGGGGGGTCCACCATTCACATGGTCGGAAACGGGGGGGGGGGTCCACCATTCACATGGTCGGAAACGGGGAGGGGGTCCACCATTCACATGGTCGGAAACGGGAGGGGAGAGGGTCCACCATTCACATGGTCGGAAAACGGGGGGGGGGTCCACCATTCACATGGTCTGAAACGGGGGGGGGTCCACCATTCACATGGTTGGAAACGGGGGGGGGGGGTCCACCATTCATATGGTCGGAAACGGGGTGGGGAGGGGGGTCCACCATTCACATGGTCGGAAACGGGGGGGGGGGTCCACCATTCACATGGTCGGAAACGGGGGGTCCACCATTCACATGGTCGGAAACGGGGGGGGGGTCCACCATTCACATGGTCGGAAACGGGGTGGTGGGGGGGTCCACCATTAACATGGTCGGAAACGGGGGGGGGGAGAGGGTCCACCATTCACATGGTCGGAAACGGGGGGGGTCCACCATTCACATGGTCGGAAACGGGTGGGGGGTCCACCATTCACATGGTCGGAAACGGGGGGGGGGGTCCACCACTCTGGGGGGAGTAGCAGCGCCACCACTCTGGGGGGAGTAGCAGCGCCACCACTCTGGGGGGAGTAGCAGTGCCACCACTCTGGGGGGAGTAGCAGCGCCACCACTCTGGGGGGGAGTAGCAGCGCCACCACTCTGGGGGGAGTAGCAGCGCCACCACTCTGGGGGGAGTAGCAGCGCCACCACTCTGGGGGAGTAGCAGTGCCACCACTCTGGGGGGAGTAGCAGCGCCACCACTCTGGGGGGAGTAGCAGCGCCACCACTCTGGGGGGAGTAGCAGCGCCACCACTCTGGGGGGAGTAGCAGCGCCACCACTCTGGGGGGAGTAGCAGCGCCACCACTCTGGGGGGAGTAGCAGCGCCACCACTCTGGGGGGAGTAGCAGCGCCACCACTCTGGGGGGAGTAGCAGCGCCACCACTCTGGGGGGGGGGAGGAGTTACGGCGCCGTCACTCTGGGGGGAGTGGTGGCACCCCCACTCCCCCCAGAGGTGGCAGCGCCATCACTCCCCCCAGAGTGGCAGCGCCATCACTCCCCCCAGAGTGGCAGCGCCACCACTCCCCCCCCAGAGAGGCAGCGCCACCTCTCCCCCCCAGAGAGGCAGCGCCACCACTCCCCCCGGAGAGGCAGCGCCACCTCTCCCCCCCAGAGAGGCAGCGCCACCACTCCCACCCAGAGAGGCAGCGCCACCTCTCCCCCCCAGAGAGGCAGCGCCACCTCTCCCCCCCAGAGAGGCAGCGCCACCTCTCCCACCCAGAGCGGCAGCGCCACCACTCCCACCCAGAGCGGCAGCGCCACCTCTCCCCCCCAGAGAGGCAGCGCCACCACTCCCCCCCAGAGAGGCAGCGCCACCTCTCCCCCCCAGAGAGGCAGTGCCACCTCTCCCACCCAGAGTGGCAGCGCCACCACTCCCACCCAGAGCGGCAGCGCCACCACTCCCACCCAGAGAGGCAGCGCCACCACTCCCACCCATTGCGGCAGCGCCACCTCTTCCCCCCAGAGCGGCAGTGCCACCACTCCCACCCAGAGCGGCAGCGCCACCACTCCCACCCAGAGCGGCAGGGCCACCACTCCCACCCAGAGCGGCAGCGCCACCACTCCCACCCAGAGCGGCAGCGCCACCTCCCCCCCAGAGAGGCAGCGCCACCACTCCCACCCAGAGCGGCAGCGCCACCACTCCCACCCAGAGCGGCAGCGCCACCTCTCCCCCCAGAGAGGCAGCGCCACCACACCCACCCAGAGCGGCAGCGCTACCACTCCCACCCAGAGCGGCAGCGCCACCACTCCCACCCAGAGCGGCAGCGCCACCTCTCCCCCCAGAGAGGCAGCGCCACCACACCCACCCAGAGCGGCAGCGCTACCACTCCCACCCAGAGCGGCAGCGCCACCACTCCCACCCAGAGCGGCAGCGCCACCACTCCCACCCAGAGCGGTAGCGCCACCACTCCCACCCAGAGCGGCAGCGCCACCACTCCCACCCAGAGCGGCAGAGCCACCTCTCCCCCCCAGAGAGGCAGCGCCACCACACCCACCCAGAGCGGTAGCGCCACCTCTCCCCCCCAGAGAGGCAGCGCCACCACTCCCACCCAGAGCGGTAGCGCCACCACTCCCACCCAGAGCGGCAGAGCCACCTCTCCCCCCCAGAGAGGCAGCGCCACCACACCCACCCAGAGCGGCAGCGCCACCACTCTATCACTAAAGTACTGTGTCAGAAGATACTGTGATACCTTCACAGCCCATCAGTGTGATCCACATTTTTGTTGTATTTTGTGGCGTTCAGCTTCCGCTGTGGTCGTTCATGTTCTTGGATTGGACGGGAGCGATTGGGCTCCTTTTCCCACCAGGCGGTCATTGGGAATGCAGGAATGCAGGCGAATTTCACTCCACTCTCTTTCTCTACCATATTGATTGTTGTCATGCTCGCCTGTTGTCCAGTCTCCTGTTGTATCAGTTTCTGTTGCATCAGTTTCTGTTGCAGTCGCTTCTGTTGCAGTCGTTTCTGTTGTAGTCGTTTCTGTTGTAGTCGTTTCTGTTGTTCACGCTTCTGCTGCTCTCGCCTCTCCTGTTCTCGCTTCTGTTGTTCCTGCTTCTGTTGTTCTTTCTTCTTTTGCAACGCTTCCTGTTCCGCACTGTTGTGCATGCGATTGGGCTCCTTTTCCCACCAGGCGGTCATTGGGAATGCAGGAATGCAAGCGAATCTCACTCCGCTCTCTTTCTCTACCATATTGATTATTTTCATGCTATCCTGTTGTCCTGTCTCCTGTTGCATCAGTTTCTGTCGCTCACGCTCCTGCTGCGCACGCTTCTGCTGCTCTCGCCTCTCCTGTTCTCGCTTCTGTTGTTCTTTCTTCTTTTGCAACGCTTCCTGTTCCGCACTGTTGTGCATGCGATTGGGCTCCTTTTCCCACCAGGCGGTCATTGGGAATGCAGGAATGCAAGCGAATCTCACTCCGCTCTCTTTCTCTACCATATTGATTATTTTCATGCTATCCTGTTGTCCTGTCTCCTGTTGCAGTCGCTTCTGTTGCAGTCGCTTCTGTTGCAGTTCACGCTTCTGCTGCTCTCGCCTCTCCTGTTCTCGCTTCTGTTGTTCTTTCTTCTTTTGCAACGCTTCCTGTTCCGCACTGTTGTGCATGCGATTGGGCTCCTTTTCCCACCAGGCGGTCATTGGGAATGCAGGAATGCAAGCGAATCTCACTCCGCTCTCTTTCTCTACCATATTGATTATTTTCATGCTATCCTGTTGTCCTGTCTCCTGTTGCATCAGTTTCTGTTGCAGTCGCTTCTGTTGCAGTGCACGCTTCTGCTGCTCTCGCCTCTCCTGTTCTCGCTTCTGTTGTTCTTTCTTCTTTTGCAACGCTTCCTGTTCCGCACTGTTGTGCATGCGATTGGGCTCCTTTTCCCACCAGGCGGTCATTGTGAATGCAGGAATGCAAGCGAAACTCACTCCGCTCTCTTTCTCTACCATATTGATTATTTTCATGCTATCCTGTTGTCCTGTCTCCTGTTGCATCAGTTTCTGTCGCTCACGCTCCTGCTGCGCACGCTTCTGTTGTTCACGCTTCTGCTGTTCTCGCCTCTCCTGTTCTCGCTTCTGTTGCTCTTGCTTTTCCCACCAGGGGCGCCCTGGGTCTTCTGAGTAGAGGTAAGGGGAACCTTGCCCATTGGGGATTTCTACCCAGAACTTGCAGTTGCCCATGGGTGCCCTTGGGGTTAGGTCATCTGGGGAGGATTTGCCTTCGGATGGGGAAGACTGGCCGTCTTTGTTTTGGGGAGTGATATCGTCCTGGTGAGTGGCGTCGTCCTGGGGAGTGATGCTATCTTGGGGAGTGTCGCTATCCTGGGGAGTGTCGCTATCTTGGGGAGTGATGCTATCCTGGGGAGTGATGCTATCTTGGGAGTCGTGGGTAATGGAACGGCCTGTTACTCTACCGTACCACTCAGAGTACCACTCAGAGCACCACTGTGTGAACCACTCCACATGCTCGTTCTTGTACCAGTCAGTGAGCCACTGCTTGTACCATTCCCTGTGCCACAGGATGTATCCAATCAGGGCGCCTAATATAATAGGCAGGAAATAGCCGAAGAAGATACTGGAACTAGGCCATATGCCGTTCCCTGAGTGACTGGGCCGTTCAGAGACGAACTTGCCTATCAACGGCAGGCGGCTGAGCCAGGAACGTCTGGAATCACTCACCAGAGAATACGGTCGTTGACGCATACGTTCAGGAATCAGGGGTCCAATGACTGGTTTGGAGGCCAACCAAGTCGTTAGGGCGTAGAACCCTCTTTCCGGAAGCTTGTTAGGTCGGATGAACGTGTTGTGGAGCCCTACGACGTGCAGCAGGAGGGCGTTCTCTAGGACAGCCCATACGATGATTAGTGACCAGTCGACCACTTGGCAGTCGATGCCGTGGTTGGTCACCTGACGCCTCAAATGCCGCAGCCGGATGAATGACCCGACGAACGGCAGCCAAGTCCAGCCGCTGTCCACGGGCACGGTCAGGTGATTGGGCACCAGGTGCCCTAGGATCGGCAGGCTGGCTAACCAAGTCCAAACCACGTGGCTGCCCCGCGTCGAGGCCATCTCGTCGGACTTGTCGCTCGTCTCCGCCGAGCGGTTGAATGCCCAGAACGGCCGTCTGGACTTGAGGTGCTGTGTGGTCGCCAAGGCCGCCTGGACTTTCTCCTGTTGCCGCAGCAGTCGGTGGTAGAAGGCGCTCCCGAGCTCCAGTGTCATCCACGCGGTGATCACGATTGATGTGGAAATTGCTGCTAGGATCACTTCGCTCATTATTGCTGAAACTGAAAAGTTTTTGATTTTTTTTACATTTCTGTTTGGCAGAAAATTTTCCTGCAACGTTCTCTGAGGAAAAGTCAGTTGTGAAGAGAGACACTGTTGTGGCTAACTGCTTTCTCCTGATGCCCCATGCCCCATGCCCCATGCCCCATGCCCTATAACCATGCCCCATGCGTCCCAACAGTATTGCAACCATCACTACTCTTCTTTGCTTTGCTTTCAGGACCAAAGGGTTCGGCGAGAACGGTTTGGGAATGAAGGACTTGGGAGAGGAGGAATGAATGAAGACCAGAGGGTTTGGCGAGCTGCGGGAATGAAGGTGTAGATAGCTGAGTGGTCTATCCACTGTGGTTTCAGTTGACATTGGGCCCCAGCAGATGACAGTTCGTCCCAGCAGATGACAGTCCGTCCCAGCAGATGACAGTTCGTCCCAGCAGATGCCAGTCCGTCCCAGCAGATGACAGTTCGTCCCAGCAGATGACAGTTCGTCCCAGCAGATGCCAGTCCGTCCCAGCAGATGACAGTCCGTCCCAGCAGATGACAGTCCGTCCCAGCAGATGACAGTCCGCCCCAGCAGATGCCAGTTCGCTTCAGCGGATGACAGTCCGTCCCAGCAGATGACAGTTCCCTCCAGCAGATGACAATCCGCCCCAGCAGATGCCAGTTCGCTTCAGCGGATGATAGTCCGTCCCAGTAGATGTCAGTTCCCTCCAGCAGATGACAGTCCGCCCCAGCGGATGACAGTTCCCTCCAGCAGATGAGAGTTCGTCCCAGCAGATGACAGTTCGCTTCAGCGGATGACAGTCCGCCCCAGCAGATGCCAGTCCGCCCCAGCAGATGCCAGTTCGTCCCAGCAGATGACAGTTCGCTTCAGCGGATGACAGTCCGCCCCAGCAGATGCCAGTCCGCCCCAGCACATGCCAGTTCGTCCCAGCAGATGACAGTTCGCTTCAGCGGATGACAGTCCGCCCCAGCAGATGCCAGTCCGCCCCAGCACATGCCAGTTCGTCCCAGCAGATGACAGTTCGCTTCAGCGGATGACAGTCCGCCCCAGCAGATGCCAGTCCGCCCCAGCAGATGCCAGTTCGTCCCAGCAGATGACAGTTCGCTTCAGCGGATGACAGTCCGCCCCAGCAGATGACAGTTCGTCCCAGCAGATGACAGTCCGCCCCAGCAGATGACAGTTCGTCCCAGCAGATGACAGTTCGTCCCAGCAGATGCCAGTTCGTCCCAGCAGATGACAGTTCGTCCCAGCAGATGACAGTTCCCTACAGCAGATGCCAGTTCGTCCCAGCAGATGCCAGTTCGTCCCAGCAGATGACAGTTCGTCCCAGCAGATGACAGTCCGCCCCAGCAGATGACAGTTCGTCCCAACAGATGACAGTTCGTCCCAGCAGATGACAGTTCGTGCCAGCAGATGCCAGTTCGTCCAACAGATGACAGTTCGTCCCAGCAGATGACAGTTCGTCCCAGCAGATGACAGTTCGCCCCAGCAGATGACAGTTCCCTCCAGCAGATGACAGTCCGTCCCAGCAGATGACAGTTCGTCCCAGCAGATGACAGTTCGTCCCAGCAGATGACAGTTCGTCCCAGCAGATGCCAGTTCGTCCCAGCAGATGACAGTTCGTACCAGCAGATGACAGTTCGTCCCAGCAGATGACAGTTCGCCCCAGCAGATGACAGTTCCCTCCAGCAGATGACAGTCCGTCCCAGCAGATGACAGTCCGTCCCAGCAGATGACAGTCCGTCCCAGCAGATGACAGTCCGTCCCAGCAGATGACAGTTCGTCCCAGCAGATGACAGTTCGTCCCAGCAGATGACAGTTCGTCCCAGCAGATGACAGTTCGTCCCAGCAGATGACAGTTCGTCCCAGCAGATGACAGTTCGTCCCAGCAGATGACAGTTCGTCCCAGCAGATGACAGTTCGTCCCAGCAGATGACAGTTCGTCCCAGCAGATGACAGTTCGTCCCAGCAGATGACAGTTCGTCCCTGCAGATGCCAGTTCGTCCCAGCAGATGACAGTTCGTCCCAGCAGATGACAGTTCGTCCCAGCAGATGACAGTTCGTCCCAGCAGATGACAGTTCGTCCCAGCAGATGACAGTTCGTCCCAGCAGATGACAGTTCGTCCCAGCAGATGACAGTTCGTCCCAGCAGAGGCCAGTTCGTCCCAGCAGATGACAGTTCGTCCCAGCAGATGACAGTTCGTCCCAGCAGATGACAGTTCGTCCCAGCAGATGACAGTTCGTCCCAGCAGATGACAGTTCGTCCCAGCAGATGACAGTTCGTCCCAGCAGATGCCAGTTCGTCTTAGCAGATGACAGTTCGTACCAGCAGATGACAGTTCGTCCCAGCAGATGCCAGTCCGCCCCAGCAGATGACAGTTCGCCCCAGCAGATGACAGTTCCCTCCAGCAGATGGCAGTTCCTCCCAGTAGATGACAGTTCCCTCCAGCAGATGCCAGTTCGTCCCAGCAGATGACAGTTCGTCCCAGCAGATGACAGTTCGTCCCAGCAGATGACAGTTCGTCCCAGCAGATGACAGTTCGTCCCAGCAGATGAGAGTTCGTCCCAGCAGATGAGAGTTCGTCCCAGCAGATGAGAGTTCGTCCCAGCAGATGAGAGTCCGTCCCAGCAGATGAGAGTCCGTCCCAGCAGATGACAGTCCGTCCCAGCAGATGATAGTTGAGGGCCCATGCGGGGTCCTCAGCAAGCCTCCCAGCCTGCTGCAGGAGTAGCAGCACCAAGGTCCTCGTCCTCGTGGCCCTGGCGCCTTTCAACCCGCTGCTCCGGATAGATGGGGTTCGACAGCCAAGGAAAGGCTGTCTACGGGAAGGAAAAACCTGATCTCAAACCTCCATTGCCTGGCGGCCATTCCCTCCTCTGAGACGGGGTTCAGGAAGAAGAGACCTTCAAGACCAAGAGACCTTGGTCTCAGAAGATCAGAGACCTTGAGGAAGAATCCGGAGCTGGAGCATCTAAGGCTCGTTACTTTCAACCTCGTTCTGGCAGCTCCTGCGACGGCGCTGGAACGAAGCGTATTGGCGATTGCCTTTCCTTTGGACAATTTCAACGACGTGGAGAGAGGTAAACCTGCTGCATGGGTAGCAGCTTCCCTTACCACTCTCACCAATATCCTTGAATCCAAGGTGAGACAGTATTGCCACCTTCTCCTGCACCCTTGCTCCATGGTTCAATCTCCAGCCCGTCCTCCTCCTCAGGTTCTCCAACGTCAAGAAACTGTGGTACTAAAGTGCCCTTATCTTAACCTACCAGAGGACCCAAAACAGAAAACGGGACAGTACGTCAATTTCGCCAGCCGCTTCTATTTTCTAGTACGACGATTTTTTTTGGCTTTAGGTAGACTATACGTCAAAATGCGACGTTCTATTAGGAGGACGGAATGCAGTATTGTCACATAATAACTGAAGGGTGGTTGAAATCTGGAGCTACTCAGGCGACAGACTCCACGTCTTAACTACCCATCTTAACTACCCCATCTTAACTACCCTATCTTCATAACTGTAACCATCGTGTTATGATGGTTACAGAGACTGTAACCATCTGTTATGACTGAAGTCTCGTATGACACTTTTCAGGCTTCAGGAGTCATTTTGTTTCACTCCAAGTACCTATTAGGCGGTCCAGAGTACATAATACTAGTTACAGAATGGCTGTAAGTTGCAGCACTTACGTGAATTCAAGTTTTAAGTTGTAAAGGGGGGCGGGGAGAGACTTAAGTTGTAAAGGGGGGGCGGGGAGAGACTTAAGTTGTAAAGGGGGGGCGGGGAGAGACTTAAGTTGTAAAGGGGGGGCGGGGAGAGTCCTAAATGACGTAAGTTTTTTTGTTTATAATTACATTTACCACGCTGAGCTTTTTTAGTTTCTCAAAATAAAAAGGGGTCGAGGTGTATCTAGCTGTCAGTGAGGTAGCTTTTGCTGTCAGTGAGTGAGAGAAACAGTGTGTTCTCTGCACCCGCTTCCCAGCGGCTGTCTGGTTCTCTGATGCTGTCACTAAGAACCGGAGAGTCAGCTCTTGAAACAATGAAATCAGTTGAAAAGGAGTAGGTGGATACTGAAGCAACTATCACCAACTATAAGGGGTATCATCCACCCTCCACTGTCCAAGCTGTCAGGCCCCTTTCCCCCCATTCACCTGAGAACAAAGGGGCACGAGTCGGACCCTTAGTATGGTGGACTCTTGAGGGGGTAAGAGGGTTCACATACCCCTCTCAACCTTTCCACAGGTGTGCAAGATGATATGCAACCTTGGGTCCGAGACGGTAGCTTGTACAATAAGGTGGAGGAGCAAGAAAGGTATCAACCTATGCAAGGTTCAGTCACAGCTTCGGGGTTCAACACCTGTTCAGTGGTGACCTTTGTAGGACAAAGGGGTACTGTAGCTAGGCCCCTTATTAGCAGTCAACAAATGGGGTCATTACAAGTTTGAACATTGTTTCTGAACTTGAGTATTTTTTGAAGAGAATTGGTTTAAAATTGAATCATGTTAATGAATGTCAATGATAATATTGGTATAGAAGACATTAACCTCACAACAAGTCGTAAATAGATTGTATATTAACGTAATTAAAAATCTTGTTTTGTGTAGTGATAATTAGAATATATTAACAAATAGGTACACCACGAAAGTTGTAAACACACATTGTAAATGATTTAATTCCAAATCTCTTAAAACTTCCGTGATTGGGTGCTCTGAGTCTCCGTATCGTACGGGTTTATTATTTTTAATATTTGGTTAGACCATTAAGGCTGAAAGCCTACCAAGTTTCAGACTCATTAAATCCACAATCAGCCTTACTTTCTCACCCTCGGGAGAAAGTCGACAGCAGGCGTGAACAGCAGAAGCGTGAACAGCAGGAGCGTGAACGACAGAAGCGTGAACAACAGAAACGACACTATGGCCAGAGTGGCCATAGTGTGTGGGCCAGTGTGAGTGGCCATAGTGTGTGGGCCAGAGTGGCCATAGTGTGTGGGCCAGAGTGGCCATAGTGTGTGGGCCAGTGTGAGTGGCCATAGTGTGTGGGCCAGAGTGGCCATAGTGTATAGGCCAGTGTGAGTGGCCATAGTGTGTGGGCCAGAGTGGCCATAGTGTATGGGCCAGTGTGGCCATAGTATATGGTCTTCTGTCTTCCTCCTCAACCCCAACCACTTGGGATGGACGGTAGAGCGACGGTCTCGCCTCATGCAGGTCGGCGTTCAATCCCCGACCGTCCACAAGTGGTTGGGCACCATTCCTTTCCCCCCGTCCCATCTCTAAATTTTTGTCCTGTTTACACTCAACCATTCATGGGGTCCTGTTTATACTCAACCATTCATGGGGTCCTGTTTACACTCAACCATTCATGGGGTCCTGTTTATACTCAACCATTCATGGGTCCTGTTAATACTCAACCATTCATGGGGTCCTGTTAATACTCAACCATTCATGGGGTCCTGTTTACACTCAACCATTCATGGGGTCCTGTTTATACTCAACCATTCATGGGTCCTGTTTACACTCAACCATTCATGGGTCCTGTTAATACTCAACCATTCATGGGGTCCTGTTTATACTCAACCATTCATGGGGTCCTGTTAATACTCAACCATTCATGGGGTCCTGTTTACACTCAATCATTCACGGGTCCTGTTTACACTCAACCATTCATGGGGTCCTGTTTACACTCAACCATTCATGGGGTCCTGTTTATACTCAACCATTCATGGGGTCCTGTTTACACTCAATCATTCACGGGTCCTGTTTACACTCAACCATTCATGGTGTCCTGTTTACACTCAACCATTCATGGGGTCCTGTTTACACTCAACTATTCATGGGGTCCTGTTTACACTCAACTATTCATGGGGTCCTGTTTACACTTAACCATTCATGGGGTCCTGTTTATACTCAACCATTCATGGGGTCCTGTTTATACTCAACCATTCATGGGGTCCTGTTAATACTCAACCATTCATGGGTCCTGTTTACACTCAACCATTCATGGATCCTGTTTATACTCAACCATTATTAGGTCCTGTTTACACTCAATCATTCACGGGTCCTGTTTACACTCAACCATTCATGGGGTCCTGTTTACACTCAACCATTCATGGGGTCCTGTTTACACTCAACTATTCATGGGGTCCTGTTTACCCTCAACTATTCATGGGGTCCTGTTTACACTTAACCATTCATGGGGTCCTGTTTATACTCAACCATTCATGGGGTCCTGTTTATACTCAACCATTCATGGGGTCCTGTTTATACTCAACCATTCATGGGTCCTGTTAATACTCAACCATTCATGGGTCCTGTTTACACTCAACCATTCATGGGTCCTGTTTATACTCAACCATTATTAGGTCCTGTTTACACTCAATCATTCACGGGTCCTGTTTACACTCAACCATTCATGGGGTCCTGTTTACACTCAACCATTCATGGTGTCCTGTTTACACTCAACTATTCATGGGGTCCTGTTTACACTCAACTATTCATGGGGTCCTGTTTACACTTAACCATTCATGGGGTCCTGTTTATACTCAACCATTCATGGGGTCCTGTTTATACTCAACCATTCATGGGGTCCTGTTTATACTCAACCATTCATGGGTCCTGTTAATACTCAACCATTCATGGGTCCTGTTAATACTCAACCATTCATGGGTCCTGTTTACACTCAACCATTCATGGGTCCTGTTTATACTCAACCATTATTAGGTCCTGTTTACACTCAATCATTCACGGGTCCTGTTTACACTCAACCATTCATGGGGTCCTATTTACACTCAACCATTCATGGGGTCCTGTTTACACTCAACTATTCATGGGGTCCTGTTTACACTCAACTATTCATGGGGTCCTGTTTACACTTAACCATTCATGGGGTCCTGTTTACACTCAACCATTCATGGGGTCCTGTTTACACTCAACCATTCATGGGTCCTGTTTACACTCAACCATTCATGGGTCCTGTTTACACTCAACCATTCATGGTTTCCTGTTTACACTCAACCATTCATGGGGTTCTGTTTACACTCAACCATTCATGGGGTCCTGTTTACACTCAACCATTCATGGGGTCCTGTTTACACTCAACCATTCATGGGGTCCTGTTTACACAACCATTCATGGGGTCCTGTTTACACTCAACCATTCATTGGGTCCTGTTTACACTCAACCATTCATGGGGTCCTGTTTACACTCAACCATTCATTGGGTCCTGTTTACACTCAACCATTCATGGGGTCCTGTTTACACTCAACCATTCATTGGGTCCTGTTTACACTCAACCATTCATGGGGTCCTGTTTACACTCAACCATTCCTGGGTCCTGTTTACACTCAACCATTCATGGGGTCCTGTTTAACTTTGGCATAAACAATCCAAGATGAATAACCTGACCTCTTAAGAGATGAGCTCCGTGAATACTGGAGCAGATTTAAGGTACGTACATAGTATATATGATACGTAAGTGTATAGGAGTGTACGTACAGTGTATAGGGTTGTACGTACAGTGTATAGGGTTGTACGTACACAGTGTAGTAACATGGGTTAGTGCACAAGTGGTTGGGCACTATTCCTCGGCCCCGTCCCACTTAATCTCTGTGATCTGTCAGTTTGGTAGCCTCATATGAAGAGGTCTGGTACATGATTATGTATATTGTGAATATGTATACACTTGGGGGGATATTTATACATGGTATGAATATACAGAGTTGTTAAGAGTTGGGTTCTGTGAGGCAGGGTTGATAACCCCAGCTGGTTGACGTGTCTGATGGGCAGAGTAGACCCCAACTCCTGATTGTCAGAGCAGACCTCAACTCCTGATTGTCAGACTAGACCTCAACTCCTGATTGTCAGAGGAGACCTCAACTCCTGATTGTCAGAGTAGACATCAACTCCTGATTGTCAGAGTAGACCTCAACTCCTGATTGTCAGTGGAGACCTCAACTCCTGATTGTCAGAGGAGACCTCAACTCCTGATTGTCAGTGGAGACCTCAACTCCTGATTGTCAGAGGAGACCTCAACTCCTGATTGTCAGAGTAGACCTCAACTCCTGATTGTCAGAGTAGACCTCAACTCCTGATTGTCAGTGGAGACCTCAACTCCTGATTGTCAGAGGAGACCTCAACTCCTGATTGTCAGACTAGACCTCAAGTCCTGATTGTCAGAGTAGACCTCAACTCCTGATTGTCAGAGAAGACCTCAACTCCTGATTGTCAGAGGAGACCTCAACTCCTGATTGTCAGACTAGACCTCAAGTCCTGATTGTCAGAGTAGACCTCAACTCCTGATTGTCAGACTAGACCTCAAGTCCTGATTGTCAGAGTAGACCTCAACTCCTGATTGTCAGAGGAGACCTCAACTCCTGATTGTCAGACTAGACCTCAACTCCTGATTGTCAGACTAGACCTCAAGTCCTGATTGTCAGAGTAGACCTCAACTCCTGATTGTCAGAGGAGACCTCAACTCCTGATTGTCAGAGAAGACCTCAACTCCTGATTGTCAGACTAGACCTCAAGTCCTGATTGTCAGAGTAGACCTCAACTCCTGATTGTCAGAGGAGACCTCAACTCCTGATTGTCAGACTAGACCTCAACTCCTGATTCTCAGAGCTTGAGAATAATTCTAATTAGAGAATAATTCTCTAATTTTCCACCTATATTCTCTAATTGCCTGATTAGATGTTCCTTATATTTTCCATTTGATTTAAATAAAAATATTCAGCCTCCTTGAAATTCTTTTTCAAGTTATTTTTAAAACCATTGATGAATGTTATTGTGTAAAAATTAAAAATATCATCAGATTTGGTATTTTCTTGTTTTGATGATTTCAAACACGTTTTAAATCGCCTCGTTTGCGTTTGACTGTATAAATTTTTGCTGTTTTCATCTTGGAATGAATTTCATCATTCTTAATCATTCTGAATTCATCATCGTTACTCGGCGCTGAACTCGTTTCATTTTGTTAATATTATTTTAAATACGATGGCCATATTTGTATGCAATACTCAAGAATAGGATGCATCAAAATCTTGTATTGTACAATCTTGTATTGTACAATCTTGTATTATACAATCTTGTATGGTACAATCTTGTATTGTACAATCTTGTATGGTACAATCTTGTATTGTACAATCTTGCATTGTACAATCTTGTATGGTACAATCTTGTATGGTACAATCTTGTATTGTACAATCTTGTATGGTACAATCTTGTATGGTACAATCTTGTATTGTACAATCTTGCATTGTACAATCTTGTATTGTACAATCTTGTATTGTACAATCTTGTATTGTACAATCTTGCATTGTACAATCTTGTATTGTACTATCTTGTATTGTACAATCTTGTATTGTACAATCTTGTATTGTACAATCTTGCATTGTACAATCTTGTATTGTACTATCTTGTATTGTACAATCTTGTATTGTACAATCTTGTATTGTACAATCTTGCATTGTACAATCTTGTATTGTACAATCTTGTATTGTACAATCTTGTATTGTACAATCTTGTATTGTACAATCTTGCATTGTACAATCTTGTATTGTACAATCTTGTATTGTACAATCTTGTATTGTACAATCTTGTATTGTACAATCTTGTATTGTACAATCTTGTATTGTACAATCTTGTATTGTACAATCTTGTATTGTACAATCTTGTATTGTACAATCTTGTATTGTACAATCTTGTATTGTACTATCTTGTATTGTACAATCTTGTATTGTACAATCTTGTATTGTACAATCTTGCATTGTACAATCTTGTATTGTACAATCTTGTATTGTACAATCTTGTATTGTACAATCTTGTATTGTACAATCTTGTATTGTACAATCTTGTATTGTACAATCTTGTATTGTACAATCTTGTATTGTACAATCTTGTATTGTACAATCTTGTATTGTACAATCTTGTATTGTACAATCTTGTATTGTACTATCTTTGTTTGTAAAGGTTTGTACAACCTTTTCTGATAGAAATTAGAAAGATCTGTCGATAAAACACGGAATTTGTCATCTTCCAACTTCTCTACAATACTTGCGAGGCGTCAGATCATTAGCATTCTCACTAACAGGTAAAAGAAGAATAAGATAATAATTAACACAGCAAGATATTTCAGTTAGATCAGCCTAGTTAGTGCAAACTAGGGTTAGTCCACTACGGGCTCACCATAGCCCGTGCTACTTGGAACTTTTTGTTCCGGGTAGCGATTCTTAAACAATATCAAACTAGGGTGTGTGTGTTAATTGAAAGATTATGCTGGTATGGCATGGATTAGGGGTTGATTTTTGCTTGATTTGCTTGAAAACTTGCTTGATTTTTCACTTTTTATTTGTCAAGTTCCCCTTAAACGCAACCAAGGGGCCCTCAGTATGTACCCAGAGGGCCCCCAACTCGCCCTTGGACCCCCATGGGTAGTGTAGTTGGGTGTAGATGTACAAGTGGCCACTCTTCTCAACACCTGCTCAGCCTCGGCACCTAGTGTAGTGCTAACAACCATATAGTCTAATTACCTAGGTGTAATTACCTAAGTGTAGTTACAGGATGAGAGCTACGCTTGTGGTGTCCCGTCTTCCAAGTACTCTTGGTGTACTGGAGCTTCGACTCTTTTAAACTCTAAATCATCACTGTACTTTGCCAGTGATGAATCAATTGATTCATCACTGATTGTTAGATTCAATGGGGAATCTTACAAAATAATGAATAAACTTGAACTCAAACGCAAAACTTAATAAGATTTGCTTTTTTTACGTTGGCAAGTACTGAAATTCAGACTTCAGTGTCTGAATTTCCACAAACAAATGGGTGCAAACAATACACTCCCTCGTCGTTTGAGAATATGATATAACGAGCATATTACAAATCACCTAAAACCCACCAAACACCGGACGAAACTACGACGTTACTACAACGTTCAAACAACCTGTAATACCTATTATTGTAACAAGATAACTATTGTATACCCCTATTGTATTAACACATTGTATTAACTATTGTAACACCCCTATTGTAACAAGATAACAACAGGGGTCGTTACGCTGTGACTTTTCAGGGAAGGTCAATGACCAATCGGAAAAAAAGCCACAGAAATCTTAATTCCTTCCTCGGAACAACTTTCTCAAAAGGGAAGAAGGGAAAGAAAGGGTGCTATTTAAGTACCAGTGTAGTTAAACACTTAACTACACCTTTTGAGGTGTCTTGAGGTACCAATTAAAGTCTTCAGGTCAGCTGCGGGTCGTTGGTTAATAGGCCAGCCAGAGGCTTAGGGCCCGCGCACGAATATTCCTGCAAAAAATAATTAAACAAATTTAAAACCTGGGTGTCGGTCAGTCTTTCTCCAGTACTCATCTAGTTGTGCTTGCGGGGGTTGAGCTCTGGCTCTTTGGTCCCGCCTCTCAACTGATTTTTTTTTTCATCATGGGTACATCAGTGGAAAATGTAGTTGAATCCACACTCACTATCCTCCCCGTTCTCGAACGTCATGAAATTGTCGTACTAAAGTGCCCCTATCCTAACCAGCCAGAGTACCCTTCACCACCTACCCTACCCTTCACCACCTTCCCTTCCCTTCACCACCTTCCCTACCCTTCACCACCTTCCCTGCCCTTCACCACCTACCCTACCCTTCACCACCTTCCCTGCCCTTCACCACCTACCCTACCCTTCACCACCTTCCCTACCCTTCACCACCTTCTCTGCCCTTCACCACCTACCCTACCCTTCACCACCTTCCCTGCCCTTCACCACCTACCCTACCCTTCACCACCTTCCCTGCCCTTCACCACCTACCCTACCCTTCACCACCTTCGCTGCCCTTCACCACCTTCCCTGCCCTTCACCACCTTCCCTACCCTTCACCACCTTCCCTGCCCTTCACCACCTTCCCTGCCCTTCACCACCTTCCCTGCCCTTCACCACCTACCCTACCCTTCACCACCTACCCTACCCTTCACCACCTTCCCTGCCCTTCACCACCTTCCCTGCCCTTCACCACCTACCCTACCCTTCACCACCTTCCCTGCCCTTCACCACCTTCCCTGCCCTTCACCACCTACCCTACCCTTCACCACCTACCCTACCCTTCACCACCTTCCCTGCCCTTCACCACCTTCCCTGCCCTTCACCACCTTCCCTGCCCTTCACCACCTTAGACAAAAAGTTATTGTAAAAAAAAATGTAAATTAACAGACTGTAAACAAACGCGACCCTACCACTCACATGGTCGGAAACGGGGGGGGGGGGGGGGTCCACCATTCACATGGTCGGAAACGGGGGGGGGGGTCCACCATTCACATGGTCTGAAACGGGGGGGGGGGGTCCACCATTCACATGGTCGGAAACGGGGGGGGGTCCACCATTCACATGGTCGGAAACGGGGGGGGGGGGGGTCCACCATTCACATGGTCGGAAACGGGTGGGGGGTCCACCATTCACATGGTCGGAAACGGGGGGGGGTCCACCATTCACATGGTCGGAAACGGGGGGGGTCCACCATTCACATGGTCGGAAACGGGGGGGGGGGTCCACCATTCACATGGTCGGAAACGGGGGGGGGAGTCCACCATTCACATGGTCGGAAACGGGGGGGGTCCACCATTCACATGGTCGGAAACGGGGGGGGGGTCCACCATTCACATGGTCGGAAACGGGGGGGGGAGAGGGTCCACCATTCACATGGTCGGAAACGGGGGGGGGTCCACCATTCACATGGTCGGAAACGGGGGGTTCCACCATTCACATGGTCGGAAACGGGGGGGGTCCACCATTCACATGGTCGGAAACGGGGGGGGGGGGTCCACCATTCACATGGTCGGAAACGGGGGGGGGGTCCACCATTCACATGGTCGGAAACGGGTGGGGGGTCCACCATTCACATGGTCGGAAACGGGGGGGGGGGTCCACCATTCACATGGTCGGAAACGGGTGGGGGGTCCACCATTCACATGGTCGGAAACGGGGGGGGGGGGGTCCACCATTCACATGGTCGGAAACGGGGGGGGCCACCATTCACATGGTCGGAAACGGGGGGGGGGTTCCACCATTCACATGGTCGGAAACGGGGGGGGGGGGTCCACCATTCACATGGTCGGAAACGGGGGGGGGAGAGGGTCCACCATGTGAGTGGTAGGGTCGCGTTTGTTTACAGTCTGTTAATTTACAATTTTTTTACAATAATTAACACTTATTAACACTTATTAACACTAACACAATAATTAACAATAATTAATGGGGGGGGTCCACCATTCACATGGTCGGAAACGGGGGGGGGCGGTCCACCATTCACATGGTCGGAAACGGGGGGGGGGGGTCCACCATTCACATAATCGGAAACGGGGGGGGGGGGTCCACCATTCACATGGTCGGAAACGGGGGGGGGGTCCACCATTCACATGGTCGGAAACGGGGGGGGGTCCACTATTCACATGGTTGGAAACGGGGGGGGAGAGGGTCCACCATTCACATGGTCGGAAACGGGGGGGGGTCCACCATTCACATGGTCGGAAACGGGGGGGGGGGTCCACCATTCACATGGTCGGAAACGGGGGGGTCCACCATTCACATGGTCGGAAACGGGGGGGGGGGGTCCACCATTCACATGGTCGGAAACGGGGGGGTGTCCACTATTCACATGGTCGGAAACGCGGGGGGGGGGGGGGGGTCCACCATTCACATGGTCGGAAACGGGGGGGGGGGGTTCCACCATTCACATGGTCGGAAACGGGGGGGGTCCACCATTCACATGGTCGGAAACGGGGGGGGGGGGTCCACCATTCACATGGTCGGAAACGGGGGGGTCCACCATTCACATGGTCGGAAACAGGGGGGGGGGTCCACCATTCACATGGTCGGAAACGGGGGGGGGGGTCCACCATTCACATGGTCGGAAACGGGGGGGGGTCCACCATTCACATGGTCGGAAACGGGGGGGGGTCCACCATTCACATGGTCGGAAACGGGGGGGGGGTGTCCACCATTCACATGGTCGGAAACGGAGTGGGGGGGGTCCACCATTCACATGGTCGGAAACGGGGGGGGGTCCACCATTCACATGGTCGGAAACGGGGGGGGGGGTGTCCACCATTCACATGGTCGGAAACGGAGTGGGGGGGGGGTCCACCATTCACATGGTCGGAAACAGGGTGGGGGTGGGGGGTCCACCATTCACATGGTCGGAAACGCGGGGGGGGGTCTACCATTCACATGGTCGGAAACGGGGAGGGGGTCCACCATTCACATGGTCGGAAACGGGGGGGGGGGGTGTCCACCATTCACATGGTCGGAAACGGAGTGGGGGGGGGTCCACCATTCACATGGTCGGAAACGGGGTGGGGGGGGGTCCACCATTCACATGGTCGGAAACGGGGGGGGGGTCCACCATTCACATGGTCGGAAACGGGGAGGGGGTCCACCATTCACATGGTCGGAAACGGGAGGGGAGAGGGTCCACCATTCACATGGTCGGAAACGGGGGGGGGGGTCCACCATTCACATGGTCTGAAACGGGGGGGGTCCACCATTCACATGGTTGGAAACGGGGGGGGGGTCCACCATTCATATGGTCGGAAACGGGGTGGGGAGGGGGGTCCACCATTCACATGGTCGGAAACGGGGGGGGGGGGTCCACCATTCACATGGTCGGAAACGGGGGGTCCACCATTCACATGGTCGGAAACGGGGGGGGGGGGTCCACCATTCACATGGTCGGAAACGGGGTGGTGGGGGGGTCCACCATTCACATGGTCGGAAACGGGGGGGGAGAGGGTCCACCATTCACATGGTCGGAAACGGGGGGGGTCCACCATTCACATGGTCGGAAACGGGTGGGGGGTCCACCATTCACATGGTCGGAAACGGGGGGGGGGGTCCACCACTCTGGGGGGAGTAGCAGCGCCACCACTCTGGGGGGAGTAGCAGCGCCACCACTCTGGGGGGAGTAGCAGTGCCACCACTCTGGGGGGAGTAGCAGCGCCACCACTCTGGGGGGAGTAGCAGCGCCACCACTCTGGGGGGAGTAGCAGCGCCACCACTCTGGGGGGAGTAGCAGCGCCACCACTCTGGGGGGAGTAGCAGTGCCACCACTCTGGGGGGAGTAGCAGCGCCACCACTCTGGGGGGAGTAGCAGCGCCACCACTCTGGGGGGAGTAGCAGCGCCACCACTCTGGGGGGAGTAGCAGCGCCACCACTCTGGGGGGAGTAGCAGCGCCACCACTCTGGGGGGAGTAGCAGCGCCACCACTCTGGGGGGAGTAGCAGCGCCACCACTCTGGGGGGAGTAGCAGCGCCACCACTCTGGGGGGAGTAGCAGCGCCACCACTCTGGGGGGAGTAGCAGCGCCACCACTCTGGGGGGAGTAGCAGCGCCACCACTCTGGGGGGAGTAGCAGCGCCACCACTCTGGGGGGGGAGGAGTTACGGCGCCGTCACTCTGGGGGGAGTGGTGGCACCCCCACTCCCCCCAGAGTGGCAGCGCCATCACTCCCCCCAGAGTGGCAGCGCCATCACTCCCCCCAGAGTGGCAGCGCCACCACTCCCCCCCCAGAGAGGCAGCGCCACCTCTCCCCCCCAGAGAGGCAGCGCCACCACTCCCCCCCAGAGAGGCAGCGCCACCACTCCCCCCCAGAGAGGCAGCGCCACCTCTCCCCCCCAGAGAGGCAGCGCCACCACTCCCACCCAGAGAGGCAGCGCCACCTCTCCCCCCCAGAGAGGCAGCGCCACCTCTCCCCCCCAGAGAGGCAGCGCCACCTCTCCCACCCAGAGCGGCAGCGCCACCACTCCCACCCAGAGCGGCAGCGCCACCTCTCCCCCCCAGAGAGGCAGCGCCACCACTCCCCCCCAGAGAGGCAGCGCCACCTCTCCCCCCCAGAGAGGCAGTGCCACCTCTCCCACCCAGAGTGGCAGCGCCACCACTCCCACCCAGAGAGGCAGCGCCACCACTCCCACCCATTGCGGCAGCGCCACCTCTTCCCCCCAGAGCGGCAGTGCCACCACTCCCACCCAGAGCGGCAGCGCCACCACTCCCACCCAGAGCGGCAGGGCCACCACTCCCACCCAGAGCGGCAGCGCCACCACTCCCACCCAGAGCGGCAGCGCCACCTCCCCCCCAGAGAGGCAGCGCCACCACTCCCACCCAGAGCGGCAGCGCCACCACTCCCACCCAGAGCGGCAGCGCCACCTCTCCCCCCAGAGAGGCAGCGCCACCACACCCACCCAGAGCGGCAGCGCTACCACTCCCACCCAGAGCGGCAGTGCCACCACTCCCACCCAGAGCGGCAGCGCCACCACTCCCACCCAGAGCGGTAGCGCCACCACTCCCACCCAGAGCGGCAGCGCCACCACTACCACCCAGAGCGGCAGCGCTACCACTCCCACCCAGAGCGGCAGTGCCACCACTCCCACCCAGAGCGGCAGCGCCACCACTCCCACCCAGAGCGGTAGCGCCACCACTCCCACCCAGAGCGGCAGCGCCACCACTCCCACCCAGAGCGGCAGAGCCACCTCTCCCCCCCAGAGAGGCAGCGCCACCACACCCACCCAGAGCGGCAGCGCCACCACACCCACCCAGAGCGGCAGCGCCACCTCTCCCCCCAGAGAGGCAGCGCCACCACACCCACCCAGAGCGGCAGCGCTACCACTCCCACCCAGAGCGGCAGTGCCACCACTCCCACCCAGAGCGGCAGCGCCACCACTCCCACCCAGAGCGGTAGCGCCACCACTCCCACCCAGAGCGGCAGAGCCACCTCTCCCCCCCAGAGAGGCAGCGCCACCACTCCCACCCAGAGCGGTAGCGCCACCACTCCCACCCAGAGCGGCAGCGCCACCACTCCCACCCAGAGCGGCAGCGCCACCACTCCCACCCAGAGCGGTAGCGCCACCACTCCCACCCAGAGCGGCAGCGCCACCACTCCCACCCAGAGAGGCAGCGCCACCACACCCACCCAGAGCGGCAGCGCTACCACTCCCACCCAGAGCGGCAGAGCCACCTCTCCCCCCCAGAGAGGCAGCGCCACCACACCCACCCAGAGCGGCAGCGCCACCACACCCACCCAGAGCGGCAGCGCCACCACACCCACCCAGAGAGGCAGCGCCACCACACCCACCCAGAGCGGCAGCGCCACCACACCCACCCAGAGCGGCAGCGCCACCACACCCACCCAGAGCGGCAGCGCCACCACTCTATCACTAAAGTACTGTGTCAGAAATACCTTCACAGCCCATCAGTGTGATTCACATTTTTGTTGGATTTTGTGGCGTTCAGCTTCCGCTGTGGTCGTTCATGTTCTTGGATTGGACGGGAGCGATTGGGCTCCTTTTCCCACCAGGCGGTCATTGGGAATGCAGGAATGCAGGCGAATTTCACTCCACTCTCTTTCTCTACCATATTGATTGTTGTCATGCTCGCCTGTTGTCCAGTCTCCTGTTGTATCAGTTTCTGTTGCATCAGTTTCTGTTGCAGTCGCTTCTGTTGCAGTCGTTTCTGTTGTAGTCGTTTCTGTTGTAGTCGTTTCTGTTGTTCACGCTTCTGCTGCTCTCGCCTCTCCTGTTCTCGCTTCTGTTGTTCCTGCTTCTGTTGTTCTTTCTTCTTTTGCAACGCTTCCTGTTCCGCACTGTTGTGCATGCGATTGGGCTCCTTTTCCCACCAGGCGGTCATTGTGAATGCAGGAATGCAAGCGAATCTCACTCCGCTCTCTTTCTCTACCATATTGATTATTTTCATGCTATCCTGTTGTCCTGTCTCCTGTTGCATCAGTTTCTGTCGCTCACGCTCCTGCTGCGCACGCTTCTGCTGCTCTCGCCTCTCCTGTTCTCGCTTCTGTTGTTCTTTCTTCTTTTGCAACGCTTCCTGTTCCGCACTGTTGTGCATGCGATTGGGCTCCTTTTCCCACCAGGCGGTCATTGGGAATGCAGGAATGCAAGCGAATCTCACTCCGCTCTCTTTCTCTACCATATTGATTATTTTCATGCTATCCTGTTGTCCTGTCTCCTGTTGCAGTCGCTTCTGTTGCAGTCGCTTCTGTTGCAGTTCACGCTTCTGCTGCTCTCGCCTCTCCTGTTCTCGCTTCTGTTGTTCTTTCTTCTTTTGCAACGCTTCCTGTTCCGCACTGTTGTGCATGCGATTGGGCTCCTTTTCCCACCAGGCGGTCATTGGGAATGCAGGAATGCAAGCGAATCTCACTCCGCTCTCTTTCTCTACCATATTGATTATTTTCATGCTATCCTGTTGTCCTGTCTCCTGTTGCATCAGTTTCTGTTGCAGTCGCTTCTGTTGCAGTTCACGCTTCTGCTGCTCTCGCCTCTCCTGTTCTCGCTTCTGTTGTTCTTTCTTCTTTTGCAACGCTTCCTGTTCCGCACTGTTGTGCATGCGATTGGGCTCCTTTTCCCACCAGGCGGTCATTGTGAATGCAGGAATGCAAGCGAAACTCACTCCGCTCTCTTTCTCTACCATATTGATTATTTTCATGCTATCCTGTTGTCCTGTCTCCTGTTGCATCAGTTTCTGTCGCTCACGCTCCTGCTGCGCACGCTTCTGTTGTTCACGCTTCTGCTGTTCTCGCCTCTCCTGTTCTCGCTTCTGTTGCTCTTGCTTTTCCCACCAGGGGCGCCCTGGGTCTTCTGAGTAGAGGTAAGGGGAACCTTGCCCATTGGGGATTTCTACCCAGAACTTGCAGTTGCCCATGGGTGCCCTTGGGGTTAGGTCATCTGGGGAGGATTTGCCTTCGGATGGGGAAGACTGGCCGTCTTTGTTTTGGGGAGTGATATCGTCCTGGTGAGTGGCGTCGTCCTGGGGAGTGATGCTATCTTGGGGAGTGTCGCTATCCTGGGGAGTGTCGCTATCTTGGGGAGTGATGCTATCCTGGGGAGTGATGCTATCTTGGGAGTCGTGGGTAATGGAACGGCCTGTTACTCTACCGTACCACTCAGAGTACCACTCAGAGTACCACTCAGAGCACCACTGTGTGAACCACTCCACATGCTCGTTCTTGTACCAGTCAGTGAGCCACTGCTTGTACCATTCCCTGTGCCACAGGATGTATCCAATCAGGGCGCCTAATATAATAGGCAGGAAATAGCCGAAGAAGATACTGGAACTAGGCCATATGCCGTTCCCTGAGTGACTGGGCCGTTCAGAGACGAACTTGCCTATCAACGGCAGGCGGCTGAGCCAGGAACGTCTGGAATCACTCACCAGAGAATACGGTCGTTGACGCATACGTTCAGGAATCAGGGGTCCAATGACTGGTTTGGAGGCCAACCAAGTCGTTAGGGCGTAGAACCCTCTTTCCGGAAGCTTGTTAGGTCGGATGAACGTGTTGTGGAGCCCTACGACGTGCAGCAGGAGGGCGTTCTCTAGGACAGCCCATACGATGATTAGTGACCAGTCGACCACTTGGCAGTCGATGCCGTGGTTGGTCACCTGACGCCTCAAATGCCGCAGCCGGATGAATGACCCGACGAACGGCAGCCAAGTCCAGCCGCTGTCCACGGGCACGGTCAGGTGATTGGGCACCAGGTGCCCTAGGATCGGCAGGCTGGCTAACCAAGTCCAAACCACGTGGCTGCCCCGCGTCGAGGCCATCTCGTCGGACTTGTCGCTCGTCTCCGCCGAGCGGTTGAATGCCCAGAACGGCCGTCTGGACTTGAGGTGCTGTGTGGTCGCCAAGGCCGCCTGGACTTTCTCCTGTTGCCGCAGCAGTCGGTGGTAGAAGGCGCTCCCGAGCTCCAGTGTCATCCACGCGGTGATCACGATTGATGTGGAAATTGCTGCTAGGATCACTTCGCTCATTATTGCTGAAACTGAAAAGTTTTTGATTTTTTTTACATTTCTGTTTGGCAGAAAATTTTCCTGCAACGTTCTCTGAGGAAAAGTCAGTTGTGAAGAGAGACACTGTTGTGGCTAACTGCTTTCTCCTGATGCCCCATGCCCCATGCCCCATGCCCTATAACCATGCCCCATGCGTCCCAACAGTATTGCAACCATCACTACTCTTCTTTGCTTTGCTTTCAGGACCAAAGGGTTCGGCGAGAACGGTTTGGGAATGAAGGACTTGGGAGAGGAGGAATGAATGAAGACCAGAGGGTTTGGCGAGCTGCGGGAATGAAGGTGTAGATAGCTGAGTGGTCTATCCAATGTGGTTTCAGTTGACATTGGGCCCCAGCAGATGACAGTTCGTCCCAGCAGATGACAGTCCGTCCCAGCAGATGACAGTTCGTCCCAGCAGATGCCAGTCCGTCCCAGCAGATGACAGTTCGTCCCAGCAGATGACAGTTCGTCCCAGCAGATGCCAGTCCGTCCCAGCAGATGACAGTCCGTCCCAGCAGATGACAGTCCGTCCCAGCAGATGACAGTCCGCCCCAGCAGATGCCAGTTCGCTTCAGCGGATGACAGTCCGTCCCAGCAGATGACAGTTCCCTCCAGTAGATGACAGTCCGCCCCAGCAGATGCCAGTTCGCTTCAGCGGATGATAGTCCGTCCCAGTAGATGTCAGTTCCCTCCAGCAGATGACAGTCCGCCCCAGCGGATGACAGTTCCCTCCAGCAGATGAGAGTTCGTCCCAGCAGATGACAGTTCGCTTCAGCGGATGACAGTCCGCCCCAGCAGATGCCAGTCCGCCCCAGCAGATGCCAGTTCGTCCCAGCAGATGACAGTTCGCTTCAGCGGATGACAGTCCGCCCCAGCAGATGCCAGTCCGCCCCAGCACATGCCAGTTCGTCCCAGCAGATGACAGTTCGCTTCAGCGGATGACAGTCCGCCCCAGCAGATGCCAGTCCGCCCCAGCACATGCCAGTTCGTCCCAGCAGATGACAGTTCGCTTCAGCGGATGACAGTCCGCCCCAGCAGATGCCAGTCCGCCCCAGCAGATGCCAGTTCGTCCCAGCAGATGACAGTTCGCTTCAGCGGATGACAGTCCGCCCCAGCAGATGACAGTTCGTCCCAGCAGATGACAGTCCGCCCCAGCAGATGACAGTTCGTCCCAGCAGATGACAGTTCGTCCCAGCAGATGCCAGTTCGTCCCAGCAGATGACAGTTCGTCCCAGCAGATGACAGTTCCCTACAGCAGATGCCAGTTCGTCCCAGCAGATGCCAGTTCGTCCCAGCAGATGACAGTTCGTCCCAGCAGATGACAGTCCGCCCCAGCAGATGACAGTTCGTCCCAACAGATGACAGTTCGTCCCAGCAGATGACAGTTCGTGCCAGCAGATGCCAGTTCGTCCAACAGATGACAGTTCGTCCCAGCAGATGACAGTTCGTCCCAGCAGATGACAGTTCGCCCCAGCAGATGACAGTTCCCTCCAGCAGATGACAGTCCGTCCCAGCAGATGACAGTTCGTCCCAGCAGATGACAGTTCGTCCCAGCAGATGACAGTTCGTCCCAGCAGATGCCAGTTCGTCCCAGCAGATGACAGTTCGTACCAGCAGATGACAGTTCGTCCCAGCAGATGACAGTTCGCCCCAGCAGATGACAGTTCCCTCCAGCAGATGACAGTCCGTCCCAGCAGATGACAGTCCGTCCCAGCAGATGACAGTCCGTCCCAGCAGATGACAGTCCGTCCCAGCAGATGACAGTTCGTCCCAGCAGATGACAGTTCGTCCCAGCAGATGACAGTTCGTCCCAGCAGATGACAGTTCGTCCCAGCAGATGACAGTTCGTCCCAGCAGATGACAGTTCGTCCCAGCAGATGACAGTTCGTCCCAGCAGATGACAGTTCGTCCCAGCAGATGACAGTTCGTCCCAGCAGATGACAGTTCGTCCCAGCAGATGACAGTTCGTCCCTGCAGATGCCAGTTCGTCCCAGCAGATGACAGTTCGTCCCAGCAGATGACAGTTCGTCCCAGCAGATGACAGTTCGTCCCAGCAGATGACAGTTCGTCCCAGCAGATGACAGTTCGTCCCAGCAGATGACAGTTCGTCCCAGCAGATGACAGTTCGTCCCAGCAGATGCCAGTTCGTCCCAGCAGATGACAGTTCGTCCCAGCAGATGACAGTTCGTCCCAGCAGATGACAGTTCGTCCCAGCAGATGACAGTTCGTCCCAGCAGATGACAGTTCGTCCCAGCAGATGACAGTTCGTCCCAGCAGATGCCAGTTCGTCTTAGCAGATGACAGTTCGTACCAGCAGATGACAGTTCGTCCCAGCAGATGCCAGTCCGCCCCAGCAGATGACAGTTCGCCCCAGCAGATGACAGTTCCCTCCAGCAGATGGCAGTTCCTCCCAGTAGATGACAGTTCCCTCCAGCAGATGCCAGTTCGTCCCAGCAGATGACAGTTCGTGCCAGCAGATGACAGTTCGTCCCAGCAGATGACAGTTCGTCCCAGCAGATGAGAGTTCGTCCCAGCAGATGAGAGTTCGTCCCAGCAGATGAGAGTTCGTCCCAGCAGATGAGAGTTCGTCCCAGCAGATGAGAGTCCGTCCCAGCAGATGACAGTCCGTCCCAGCAGATGATAGTTGAGGGCCCATGCGGGGTCCTCAGCAAGCCTCCCAGCCTGCTGCAGGAGTAGCAGCACCAAGGTCCTCGTCCTCGTGGCCCTGGCGCCTTTCAACCCGCTGCTCCGGATAGATGGGGTTCGACAGCCAAGGAAAGGCTGTCTACGGGAAGGAAAAACCTGATCTCAAACCTCCATTGCCTGGCGGCCATTCCCTCCTCTGAGACGGGGTTCAGGAAGAAGAGACCTTCAAGACCAAGAGACCTTGGTCTCAGAAGATCAGAGACCTTGAGGAAGAATCCGGAGCTGGAGCATCTAAGGCTCGTTACTTTCAACCTCGTTCTGGCAGCTCCTGCGACGGCGCTGGAACGAAGCGTATTGGCGATTGCCTTTCCTTTGGACAATTTCAACGACGTGGAGAGAGGTAAACCTGCTGCATGGGTAGCAGCTTCCCTTACCACTCTCACCAATATCCTTGAATCCAAGGTGAGACAGTATTGCCA
This sequence comes from Procambarus clarkii, assembly GCF_040958095.1. Taxonomy (NCBI): domain Eukaryota; kingdom Metazoa; phylum Arthropoda; class Malacostraca; order Decapoda; family Cambaridae; genus Procambarus; species Procambarus clarkii. The sequence goes on along the minus strand of NC_091222.1, from coordinate 27,465,207 downwards.
CCTTCTCCTGCACCCTTGCTCCATGGTTCAATCTCCAGCCCGTCCTCCTCCTCAGGTTCTCCAACGTCAAGAAACTGTGGTACTAAAGTGCCCTTATCTTAACCTACCAGAGGACCCAAAACAGAAAACGGGACAGTACGTCAATTTCGCCAGCCGCTTCTATTTTCTAGTACGACGATTTTTTTTGGCTTTAGGTAGACTATACGTCAAAATGCGACGTTCTATTAGGAGGACGGAATGCAGTATTGTCACATAATAACTGAAGGGTGGTTGAAATCTGGAGCTACTCAGGCGACAGACTCCACGTCTTAACTACCCATCTTAACTACCCCATCTTAACTACCCTATCTTCATAACTGTAACCATCCTGTTATGATGGTTACAGAGACTGTAACCATCTGTTATGACTGAAGTCTCGTATGACACTTTTCAGGCTTCAGGAGTCATTTTGTTTCACTCCAAGTACCTATTAGGCGGTCCAGAGTACATAATACTAGTTACAGAATGGCTGTAAGTTGCAGCACTTACGTGAATTCAAGTTTTAAGTTGTAAAGGGGGGCGGGGAGAGACTTAAGTTGTAAAGGGGGGGGGCGGGGAGAGACTTAAGTTGTAAAGGGGGGGCGGGGAGAGACTTAAGTTGTAAAGGGGGGGCGGGGAGAGTCCTAAATGACGTAAGTTTTTTTGTTTATAATTACATTTACCACGCTGAGCTTTTTTAGTTTCTCAAAATAAAAAGGGGTCGAGGTGTATCTAGCTGTCAGTGAGGTAGCTTTTGCTGTCAGTGAGTGAGAGAAACAGTGTGTTCTCTGCACCCGCTTCCCAGCGACTGTCTGGTTCTCTGATGCTGTCACTAAGAACCGGAGAGTCAGCTCTTGAAACAATGAAATCAGTTGAAAAGGAGTAGGTGGATACTGAAGCAACTATCACCAACTATAAGGGGTATCATCCACCCTCCACTGTCCAAGCTGTCAGGCCCCTTTCCCCCCATTCACCTGAGAACAAAGGGGCACGAGTCGGACCCTTAGTATGGTGGACTCTTGAGGGGGTAAGAGGGTTCACATACCCCTCTCAACCTTTCCACAGGTGTGCAAGATGATATGCAACCTTGGGTCCGAGACGGTAGCTTGTACAATAAGGTGGAGGAGCAAGAAAGGTATCAACCTATGCAAGGTTCAGTCACAGCTTCGGGGTTCAACACCTGTTCAGTGGTGACCTTTGTAGGACAAAGGGGTACTGTAGCTAGGCCCCTTATTAGCAGTCAACAAATGGGGTCATTACAAGTTTGAACATTGTTTCTGAACTTGAGTATTTTTTGAAGAGAATTGGTTTAAAATTGAATCATGTTAATGAATGTCAATGATAATATTGGTATAGAACACATTAACCTCACAACAAGTCGTAAATAGATTGTATATTAACGTAATTAAAAATCTTGTTTTGTGTAGTGATAATTAGAATATATTAACAAATAGGTACACCACGAAAGTTGTAAACACACATTGTAAATTATTTAATTCCAAATCTCTTAAAACTTCCGTGATTGGGTGCTCTGAGTCTCCGTATCGTACGGGTTTATTATTTTTAATATTTGGTTAGACCATTAAGGCTGAAAGCCTACCAAGTTTCAGACTCATTAAATCCACAATCAGCCTTACTTTCTCACCCACGGGAGAAAGTCGACAGCAGGCGTGAACAGCAGAAGCGTGAACAGCAGGAGCGTGAGCGACAGAAGCGTGAACAACAGAAACGACACTATGGCCAGAGTGGCCATAGTGTGTGGGCCAGTGTGAGTGGCCATAGTGTGTGGGCCAGTGTGGCCATAGTGTGTGGGCCAGTGAGAGTGGCCATAGTGTGTGGGCCAGAGTGGCCATAGTGTGTGGGCCAGTGTGTGGGCCAGTGTGGCCATAGTGTGTGGGCCAGTGTGAGTGGCCATAGTGTGTGGGCCAGAGTGGCCATAGTGTGTGGGCCAGTGTGGCCATAGTGTGTGGGCCAGTGTGAGTGGCCATAGTGTGTGGGCCAGAGTGGCCATAGTGTGTGGGCCAGTGTGAGTGGCCATAGTGTGTGGGCCAGTGTGGCCATCGTGTGTGGGCCAGTGTGAGTGGCCATAGTGTGTGGGCCAGAGTGGCCATAGTGTGTGGGCCAGTGTGAGTGGCCATAGTGTGTGGGCCAGAGTGGCCATAGTGTATGGGCTAGTGTGAGTGGCCATAGTGTGTGGGCCAGAGTGGCCATAGTGTATGGGCCAGTGTGGCCATAGTGTGTGGGCCAGTGTGAGTGGCCATAGTGTGTGGGCCAGTGTGGCCATAGTGTGTGGGCCAGTGTGAGTGGCCATAGTGTGTGGGCCAGAGTGGCCATAGTGTGTGGGCCAGTGTGGCCATAGTGTGTGGGCCAGTGTGAGTGGCCATAGTGTGTGGGCCAGAGTGGCCATAGTGTGTGGGCCAGTGTGAGTGGCCATAGTGTGTGGGCCAGTGTGGCCATCGTGTGTGGGCCAGTGTGAGTGGCCATAGTGTGTGGGCCAGAGTGGCCATAGTGTGTGGGCCAGTGTGAGTGGCCATAGTGTGTGGGCCAGAGTGGCCATAGTGTATGGGCTAGTGTGAGTGGCCATAGTGTGTGGGCCAGAGTGGCCATAGTGTATGGGCCAGTGTGGCCATAGTGTGTGGGCCAGAGTGGCCATAGTGTGTGGGCCAGAGTGGCCATAGTGTGTGGGCCAGAGTGGCCATAGTGTGTGGGCCAGAGTGGCCATAGTGTATGGGCCAGTGTGGCCATAGTATATGGTCTTCTGTCTTCCTCCTCAACCCCAACCACTTGGGATGGACGGTAGAGCGACGGTCTCGCCTCATGCAGGTCGGCGTTCAATCCCCGACCGTCCACAAGTGGTTGGGCACCATTCCTTTCCTCCCGTCCCATCTCTAAATTTTTGTCCTGTTTACACTCAACCATTCATGGGGTCCTGTTAATACTCAACCATTCATGGGGCCTGTTTACACTCAACCATTAATGGGGTCCTGTTAATACTCAACCATTCATGGGGTCCTGTTTATACTCAACCATTCATGGGGTCCTGTTAATACTCAACCATTCATGGGTCCTGTTTACACTCAACCATTCATGGGTCCTGTTTATACTCAACCATTATTAGGTCCTGTTTACACTCAATCATTCACGGGTCCTGTTTACACTCAACCATTCATGGGGTCCTGTTTACACTCAACCATTCATGGGGTCCTGTTTACACTCAACTATTTATGGGGTCCTGTTTACACTCAACTATTCATGGGGTCCTGTTTACACTTAACCATTCATGGGGTCCTGTTTATACTCATCCATTCATGGGGTCCTGTTTATACTCAACCATTCATGGGGTCCTGTTTATACTCAACCATTCATGGGTCCTGTTAATACTCAACCATTTATGGGTCCTGTTAATACTCAACCATTCATGGGTCCTGTTTACACTCAACCATTCATGGGTCCTGTTTATACTCAACCATTATTAGGTCCTGTTTACACTCAATCATTCACGGGTCCTGTTTACACTCAACCATTCATGGGGTCCTGTTTACACTCAACCATTCATGGGGTCCTGTTTACACTCAACTATTCATGGGGTCCTGTTTACACTCAACTATTCATGGGGACCTGTTTACACTTAACCATTCATGGGGTCCTGTTTATACTCAACCATTCATGGGGTCCTGTTTATACTCAACCATTCATGGGGCCCTGTTTATACTCAACCATTCATGGGTCCTGTTAATACTCAACCATTAATGGGTCCTGTTAATATTCAACCATTCATGGGTCCTGTTTACACTCAACCATTCATGGGTCCTGTTTATACTCAACCATTATTAGGTCCTGTTTACACTCAATCATTCACGGGTCCTGTTTACACTCAACCATTCATGGGGTCCTGTTTACACTCAACCATTCATGGGGTCCTGTTTACACTCAACTATTCATGGGGTCCTGTTTACACTCAACTATTCATGGGGTCCTGTTTACACTTAACCATTCATGGGGTCCTGTTTACACTCAACCATTCATGGGGTCCTGTTTACACTCAACCATTCATGGGTCCTGTTTACACTCAACCATTCATGGGTCCTGTTTACACTCAACCATTCATGGGGTCCTGTTTACACTCAACCATTCATGGGGTTCTGTTTACACTCAACCATTCATGGGGTCCTGTTTACACTCAACCATTCATGGGGTCCTGTTTACACTCAACCATTCATGGGGTCCTGTTTACACAACCATTCATGGGGTCCTGTTTACACTCAACCATTCATTGGGTCCTGTTTACACTCAACCATTCATGGGGTCCTGTTTACACTCAACTATTCATTGGGTCCTGTTTACACTCAACCATTCATGGGGTCCTGTTTACACTCAACCATTCATTGGGTCCTGTTTACACTCAACCATTCATGGGGTCCTGTTTACACTCAACTATTCATGGGGGTCCTGTTTAACTTTGGCATAAACAATCCAAGATGAATAACCTGACCTCTTAAGAGATGAGCTACGTGAATAATGGAGCAGATTTAAGGTACGTACATAGTATATATGATACGTAAGTGTATTGGAGTGTACGTACAGTGTATAGGAGTGTACGTACAGTGTATAGGGTTGTACGTACACAGTGTAGTAACATGGGTTAGTGCACAAGTGGTTGGGCACTATTCCTCGGCCCCGTCCCACTTAATCTCTGTGATCTGTCAGTTTGGTAGCCTCATATGAAGAGGTCTGGTACATGATAATGTATATTGTGAATATGTATACACTTGGGGGGATATTTATACATGTTATGAATATACAGAGTTGTTAAGAGTTGTGTTCTGTGATGCAGAGTTGATAACCCCAGCTGGTTGACGTTTCTGATGGGCAGAGTAGACCCCAACTCCTGATTGTCAGAATAATCACCAGAACCACAACAACAATCCATTTATCATATCATCCATTTGTAAACTTCAGTCATATCATCTCTTCGCCTTTCTAGAGAAAGTAAATTATACTTTTAATCACTTCATATGGAAAGTTACTAATATTCTGATCTTTCTCTGATCGCGTTAAAGGGAAATTTATCCTTTCTGTAGTAGGCTGATAAAGCCTAATTTGCATAATCTTCATTAGGCCTAATACGAGCAATGTTAAGCTAAACTCTAACATTAGATATGGTAAAGCTAAGTAGTTTAGACAGGAAACTCTGGATGCTAATTGCCTGATTAGGTGTTCCTTATATTTTCCATTCGATTTAAAGTTTTCTTTGCGTGTTCCTGTGTAATAGGAATGATATATAGGAATGCTCCTCGGCGTATTTTGCGTGTGTTTGTGTAGTGTTCTGCTCACCTTTATCTTGCGTGTGTTCTGGTCACCCTTATCTTGCGTGTGTTCTGTTCACCTTTATCTTGCGTGTGTTCTGGTCACCCTTATCTTGCGTGTGTTCTGGTCACCCTTATCTTGCGTGTGTTCTGGTCACCCTTATCTTGCGTGTGTTCTCACCCTTATTTTGCGTGTGTCCTCCCCCTTATCTTGCGTGTGTCCTCACCCTTATCTTGCGTGTGCTCTCACCCTTATCTTGCGTGTGTTCACCCCCTTATCTTGCGTGTGTTCTCACCCTTATCTTGCGTGTGTTCTCACCCTTATCTTGCGTGTGTTCTCCCCTTATCTTGCGTATGTTCTCCCCCTTATCTTGCGTATGTTCTCCCCCATATCTTGCGTGTGTTCTCACCCTTATCTTGCGTATGTTCTCCCCCTTATCTTGCGTGTGCTCTCACCCTTATCTTGCGTGTGTTTTCCCCCTTATCTTGCGTGTGTTTTCCCCCTTATCTTGCGTGTGTCCTCACCCTTATCTTGCGTGTGCTCCACCTATCCTCACCTTGCCTGGATTTCTCTAACTGCACCTCAGAACATAAGTCTCATCAACAAGACTACAGCAAATTGATACTAAACCAACACATTTAGAAAGCGAATAGGCAACGACGTTTGTTCTGGTTGACGCCCATTATCATGCCAAGACCTGACACCAGTCCACGACAAGCCCAAACGCTTTAGCTGCTACGCTTTAGTAATGTGTGGGTTTTGTGTATAATCTTGACACTGCTTCCCGGCTGCGAGGGTTGTATATTAGACTTCTAATTCGCTCGACGACAAATACGGAGATCTAAATACATTTCTGAAATAAACCTAAAAGAGGAAATAATTCCACAAGGGCCGTGACGCAGGTTCGAATCCTCGTCACGGCCCTTGTGGATTTGTTCATTTGATGCATCACGTTAGTGTGATCTCTGTGTGTGTCCTAAAAGGGGTATCACCTCTGGTGCAAGTGTAGGGACCCATAGCTTCGGAGAAGAAAATAATGAGTACTCAGAGCATCTCAAATCATTTCTGAAATTGGAAAATCTTTTTCTTAGTTTCTATATACGTGTGTTTTTAAGTCAGTTCTGCAGGCGGTGAGTCACAGTAACGTGGATGAAGAATGTTGACCAGACCACACACTAGAAGGTGAAGGGACGACGACGTTTCGGTCCGTCCCGGACCATTCTCAAGTCGATTGTGAGAATGGTCCAGGACGGACCGAAACGTCGTGGTCTGGTCTGGTCAACAAGTCAGTTCTGTTTCTCTAAAATTATATATTTCAAAGCATTTTACGATGTTTTAAAAGGCCCAATCAAAGATAAATTACATTTTACTTTGAAAACTTATGCTTTGCAAGACATATATATAGACATATAGACATTGATTAGACATATATATGAATGACATTAGGGGGATGTAAATAGGAGCTTAATTACACACAGAAATCTATTTGTTCTCAATCTCCTATTTTTTTCAAATCTCCTAATTGTTCAAATAGGAGCTGCCTCGTATGGGCCAATAGGCCTTCTGCAGTTAACTTCATTCTTATGTTCTTATATTAATTCTAATTATATTAATTAGTTCTTATATTAATTCTTTTAATTTTTCGAGAGCATCTCAAAATTGTTAATGATCTCGTTTTCTTCGTAAACTTACAATTCAACTAGCCAATTCGTCAATGAAATTGAGTATTATACAACAAATACAGTCCCACACGATACACTTTGGAGACTGTATTCTGTGGTGGGAGTATTGTATATGTCAACGATCTCCAAGCAGTTGAGTTTAAACTGCGAAGTTCCTCTTCTTGTCTTAGGATTAACGATAGATAATGTTTCATTCTCTGAGGACGAGCTTGTGGTTGAAGAGCCATGTCTCCTCAGGTTAGATTTCAAGCTCAGGGTTCGAGCCGAGATACTAAACTTAAGGCAAAGGTTAGGAAAATAATTAACATATCCTGTGTCAATGTGTGTTGTTGTCCTAAAGGCTAGGATAAATAAAGCTCTTCTAGATATTATTAAATAAATAATTATTAAATAATTCTAGATATTACGATTAATAAAGATCTGTTCTAGATACTACTTAAAACGTGATGTGTTCTTTATGAAGTTAGTGTATTAGAAGCTTACTAAGCTTAAGATAGGATTGCGTTTAGGATTCTCGAGATAGGATTCAGTTATCCTTCACGATTAGAAGTATCCTTGAAGTCCTCCTTCAAGGATGAGCCACGTCTTTTTAGGAAAGACTTGGGTAAATACTGGTTCGATAACAGGGTTGTTGATTTGTGGAACCAATTACCGCGTAACGTGGTGGAGGTGGGGTCCCTCGATTGTTTCAAGCGTGAGTTGGACATGTATATGAGTGGGATTGGGTAGGTTATAAATAGGAGCTGCCTCGTATGGGCCAATAGGCCTTCTGCAGTTACCTTGTTCTTATGTACACGGGCTTTCTGGTAGTCTGCCTAACTGCTAGGATCGACGCTAACAACCAATTTGCTCTCCAAGGTTTTAGAACACTGAATGCACACTTTAGGGAGACTGTTGCCCCAAGCGACCCCTGTAACTGGGCTTCAACCAATCAAATTATTCCTTCTGCTGGTGAAGTGAAGTCTGCCAAGCGGCGCCAGTGGTTTTAATTGGTCCGCCTGACCTAATCAAACGTTTAGCAGAAACGTCGTGCCAAAATTCCACTTTTTGGAGTTATGTGAAGGATTGTGTTCGCGCGAATGTCCTCATATTCTATCAACGTGATATTTTAATTATTCCCACCCTCCCCTCTTCCCCATCAAGGTTACAATAGAATAATTCTGACTAAAATAGTGCTTTTGTTGCTAAACATTATTCTAAGACTTTTTAGCTGAAATTTTTTTTCATTTTTTTCATTCAAATTGCAATAGCTGCAATTTTTTTAGAGCAACTGTAAAACTAAGGAATTGGGAGGGTGCTGTGTGGAATGAATGAGAATTTGTTGTTCATTGTATTTGCCGGAAAAGACTAAATAAGTTATAGACGAGGAGTCACAATAACGTGGCTGAAATATGTTGACCACACCACACACTAGAAAGTGATAGGACGACGGTGTTTCGGTCCGCCCTGGACCATTCTCAAGTCGATTGTGAGAATGGTCCAGGACGGTCCGAAACGTCGTCGTCCCTTCACTTTCTAGTGTGTGGTTTGGTCAAGACTAAACAAGTTACCTTTACTTCTGTAATTTGTATAATATTTCCCAAAGACAAACTGATTTCTGGCTCTTTAAATTATATATACACTAGGGAGGGGTCCCCAGCGTTGCCCGGGTCTCTCTCTCTCTCTCTCTCTCTCTCTCTCTCTGCTTGGTATCTTTTTTCATAATTACTTCTCTCTCTCTCTCTCTCTCTCTCTCTCTCTCTCTCTCTCTCTCTCTCTCTCTCTCTCTCTCTCTCTCTCTCTCTCTCTCTCTCTCTCTCTCTCTCTCTCTCTCTCTCTGTCGAAAGTTCGAAGTAGATCAATTTTTCCCAAATCAAAGAAGAAGGACTGTCCACAGGAGTAATATAAACACGATACGAGGTGATATATTCAAGCAGGCCATCCGTGCAGTAATAGGCTGCAAGGAGCGATAGCAGCGGTCCTCTACCTTATAATCTCTCATAGGACGATGCAAACGCAAATGATGTCTTTGTAGGCACCACGTGCAACCTGTCCTATTGCAAAGAACGTCGCTTTTCGCACGTATGCGTTACATAAGACCAACAATTGTCGTGCTAGAAAATGGAAGCGGCTGGCGAAAGTGACGTACTGTCCCGTTTTCTGTTTTGGGTCCTCTGGTAGGTTAGGGGAGGACACTCTAAATTGACATTTTTCATGACGTTGAAAAACCTTAGGAAGACGGGCTGCCACGTGACTTATCGTCAACGATAATGATCGCAATGGTCATTCAGTAACAGGCGACAGGATTTTCCATTTGATCTCTTGGGAAGAATGAACGACCCCAGTACTGACTCGCATGTCAATGTGATTCAAACTGTCAAGTTGACAGCACTAGGAACATTTGCCTATCTGGATCCCAGGAGGTATTTGACAGCACTAAGGTAAGGATCTTGGAACATTCAATTGTAGGTAATGAACATATGAATACCATAACAATCGGGTGTCAAAGACCTCAAATACCTTTTATAAATATTGACTTCGAGTCAATATTTCAACCTTAAATACCTTTGAACCTTAAAAGTTCAACCGGAAACGTCGACATACATCAAAAAGATTGCAATTGGGCTAATATATATTATCTTAAGGAAGTATCATATGCTTTTCTAGGAAAAGCATATGATACTTTGATATCATATGATATGATACTTAGGAGAAAAAACAACAATTATGTTCTAAATTCGCAGAAAACACAATAGTCATGACTTCGGTAGCTTAAAGACGCAACCAGTCAGTTTAATGTCGGAAAATATCAAGGTGACCCTGATATCATCCCTGATATCATCCCTGATATCAACCCTGATATCCCTGATATCAACCCTGATATCATCCCTGATATCAACCCTGATATTAACCCTGATATCCCTGATATCAACCCTGATATCAACCCTGATATCATCCCCTGATATCAACCTTGATATCATCCCTGATATCAACCCTGATACCAACCCTGATATCATCCCCTGATATCATCCCCTGATATCATCCCTGATATCAACCTTGATATCATCCCTGATATCAACCCTGCTTGACGGGCTTCTCAAGAGCACAATGTCAATAAATGAACAAATCCACAAGGGTTTTTGTGGATTTGAACAAAACCTTGTGGATTTGTTCATTTGATTCATCAGGCTATTGTGATTTCTGTTTGGAACAATGTAAGTACATCGATCTAGACGTCGCAGAGAGACCCAGTATCTCAAACTTTATATATATATATATTCAAGGCACAAGGACAGAGGCATTGCTTGAACTCGAATGCACGTGGAGAGAGAGAGATAGTGATGCTGCTCTCTGCAAAACGACAATCGACGGTTTTCATAGTGAAAACTGTCATATTCAGGGATGGATTTGGGATGGGACGGGGGAAAGGAATGGTGCCCAATTACTTGTAGACGGTCGGGAACTGAACGCCGACCTGCATGAAGCGAGACCGTCGCCCTACCGTCCACCCCAAGTGGTTGGACTTAAGTGTAAAGCAAACAGAATATATTGAAATTTAGCGTTAAGAAAACATATTAGAAATACCGAATATTTTAGCAAAATTCCGGACTTAGGTGAAATGAAGTTCGAAATGAGGTGGTAATGCCCGAACTAACTCCAGTTTAGCAATAACAGAACTATGAAAATGTTGGATGATCTGTACACCAGGAATGAATTAACTTGCAATCTTGCTAATCATCTTTGCAAGATTCTTGGTGCTACAGAGCCTTGGTGCCTTCTTTTGATAACTACTACACAAGATTGTTATACATTACGTTCACTCGTAGCACAGGTGCTATCACTAAACTATCTTTACAGTGACCACAAAAAAAGGGGGAGTTTTAGAAACGTATCTGAACTGAGTATCTTTTTCCTCGCAAAAGTCTAAAAGTACCTTTTATATAATTGTTTAAATTTAAACATTACATCTGCAAATAATAAATTAAATAGCTCGTGCTTGAATGATAATGTCATACCTACAACCATTAGTAATGTGGTCTTTTATGGAGGAACACAAAAGTGGATTGACATGAATGTTCTGAGTGATCCCAAATGTTGAGAATTTGTAGCAGTGTATTAAGCCAAATAACTTTGATGTTGAGCAACAAATTCGCGTCTCATTCCTCCTGTTGGAGCACTTAGTAATTTTATTTTCGTATGTTGCACTGGATGTGAAAATACTATATATATATATATATATATATATATATATATATATATATATATATATATATATATATATATATATATATATATATAGAGAGAGAGAGAGAGAGTCGGTGTTTAAACAACCCGTTCTCGCACTTGCTTACAGTCACTATTGGCTTATTTAGTAAGTGCATATGTGACATACTAATTGATTGTGAATATTTTAGTTTACCTTGAAAAGCTTCATAGAAAACACCGACCTCACCTAACCTTCTTAGTATGTTAAGATAAGCATCTTATTGCTTCATATTTACAATTATTACTTAGCCTATCAACGGTATAGGTTAAGTAATAATTCCAGTTACACCTTTCGGTTCGTTCTGAAGCCCGGGACTTTGCGCCTACACACAAACGCGCGTGCACACACACACACACACACACACACACACACACACACACACACACACACACACACACACACACACACACACACACACACACACGCACGCGCGTGGGCCAAGCAAGTCACCGTGGCGGAATCTTCGTCCGTCCTGAAGTAGCTATGATGTGCTGCCAATTAGCAGAGAATTCATGGAGGGAGAGACAACAGTCGTTCCTCAAGCAACACCAAGAACAGGGGGAGACAAGCACGACTCGAGGGAGGAACAGTCTTCAGAGAACTCTAATGATCACCAGCAGGACACCTGCCCCCTGTATCATGTCTATGTGTCCCGGACTTCCGCTAGCCAAGTTCTCAACTTAATAATTACCAAATTATTATACAAGACGCTGTGTCATTCTATACAACTTCGTATTGGCTATTAATGTATTAATATATCTTTAAAAGCTTTCTTCATTTGACCAGATTATGCACTAGAAGGTGAAGGGACGACGACGTTTCGGTCCGTCCTGGACCATTCACAATCGACTTGAGAATGGTCCAGGACGGACCGAAACGTCGTCGTCCCTTCACCTTCTAGTGTGTGGTCTGGTCAAACTACGTTATTGTGACTCATCGCTTTCTTCATTGTTATTTTCATAAGCAAACTTGGTTATTATTTTGGTGAATTTAATTATAATTTTTAGAGTTTTCACTTGTTCGGTATTTTAGCTTTGATCTTTGATCTCCTCTACAGTTTTGAAGCTTTGTATACCAAGCCAAAAGGCAAGGAATTGTTGTTGATTAAGATTCGCTACTTGGAACAAAAAGTTTCAAGTAGCACGGGCTATGGTGAGCCCGAAGTGGACTTACCTGGCACACGAGCGGGGCTTTAACTTGAGGCAAGGAAACTAGTTGTAATATATTTGTCACATGTGGGGTTGGTCAGTGTAGCTATTGAGGCCTCAGTAACCCTCCATAGGCCTCAGTAACCCTCCATAGGCCTCAGTAACCCTCCATAGGCCTCAGTAACCCTCCATAGGCGAACAGCCCAATAACAGATTTGTTATATGTGGGCGGAGAAAAGCGGTTAAATAAGGATATATATAATTAATAATGGATTTGTATAATCTAAGAGCTACAAAACAGAGCAGTCAGACGCTGTCAGCCAAGTAAAATAACTCCAATACGGGCTCACCATAGCCCATGCTACTTGGAACTTTGTTCCAGGTAGCTAATCTTTAACAGCAACAACAGCCAAGTAAAAGTGAGGGACATGTGGGATTTTCATACAGTATATATTTATAGACCATAGAAAAACTAGCCTTACGGGTTATTCATGCCCGTGCCACCTTTTGGGTGGCTTAATCTTTATCAGTCAAATACTAGTCTGTACCATCTCGCTATCTTGAGATTATCTTGAGATGATTTCGGGGCTTTAGTGTCCCCGCGGCCCGGTCCTCAACCAGGCCTCCACCCCCAGGAAGTAACCCGTGACAGCTGACTAACACCCAGGTACCTATTTTACTGCTAGGTAACAGGGGCATAGGGTGAAAGAAACTCTGCCCATTGTTTCTCGCCTGCGCCTGGGATTGTACCCGGGACCCCAGGATCACAAGTACAGCGTGCTGTCCGCTCGGCCGACCGGCTCTCACTGTAACCAATGGTAGACTGTACCTTCTCGCTGTAACCAATGGTAGACTGTACCTTCTCGCTGTAACCAATGGTAGACTGTACCTTCTCGCTGTAACCAATGGTAGACTGTACCTTCTCGCTGTAACCAATGGTAGACTGTACCTTCTCGCTGTAACCAATGGTAGACTGTACCTTCTCGCTGTAACCAATGGTAGACTGTACCTTCTCGCTGTAACCAATGGTAGACTGTACCTTCTCGCTGTAACCAATGGTAGACTGTACCTTCTCGCTGTAACCAATGGTAGACTGTACCTTCTCGCTGTAACCAATGGTAGACTGTACCTTCTCGCTGTAACCAATGGTAGACTGTACCTTCTCGCTGTAACCAATGGTAGACTGTACCTTCTCGCTGTAACCAATGGTAGACTGTACCAGTTCACCATTACTATTGGTTCCCTAAATTTCCACCTGAAAATGACTGAGATATTTTTTGTCTTGATCTTCAGTCGTTGACAAACAAGACAGTCTGCAGTCTTAACAATGACCTGGTAATTTGAATTTCGGGAACAAACAAGCGAATTCCAGAGTTGTTAACTTGGGTGCTTCAGAGAGACAACTGTGCAACAATCGTAAATGAATTCTTCGGAATGCAGAGATTATTTTAAATGTCGGCTAGAGAAAAATAAAGTTGGTTTGAAAAGGAAGCAGTGATATTTATATAAACACACACACACACACACACACACACACACACACACACACACACACACACACACACACACACACACACACACACACACACACACACACACACACACAGTTGAGAGGCGGGACCAGAGACAAAGCTCAACCCCCGCAAGCACAACTAGGAGAGTACACACACACACACACACACACACACACACACACACACACACACACACACACACACACACACACACACACACACACACACACATACACACACACACACACACACATACACACACACACACACACACACACACACACACACACACACACACACACACACACACACACATACACACACACACACACACACACACACACACACAGACACACACACACACACACAGACACACACACACACACACACAAACACACACACACACATACACCACTCCATCTGTGAAGATGTGAGTGGTTGTAGGTCTTGAGATGGTTTCCATTTGTTGTTCTGTTTGAGCCTCTGTGAGTCATATGCAGACTAGTTAACTGGTAATCCTTAAATGACTTTAGACTTCATTCTTCCCTTGGAGGAGGCTGCCGAAAGTGTTGATATGGTGTTCCCCTCACAGTGTTCAAGATAGAACTGAATAAGCACCTCCAAAGGATACCTGATCAACCAAGCTGTGACTCATACGTCAGGCTGCGAGCAGCCGCGTCTAACAGCCTGGTTGACCAATCCAGCAACCAGGAGGCCTGGTCGACGTCCGGGCCGCGGGGACGCTAAGCCCCGGAAGCACCTCAAGGTAACCTCAAGGTATGGGTTGGCTTAGCCCTTGTTTCTAATGGTCAGTTTCAAGTCCACTTTCTCTACATTCTTGTCTAGATTATCTGTTCATGAACTTGTTCTCAGTAATACCTTGTTCTCTCATCTATCTCAGTAATTCCTTGTTCTCTAATATATATCAATAATACCTTATTCATAACCTCTTATCTTATTAAAGCCATTCCTTCTCACCTCATTCCTGCCTATATATCCACAACCACTGAATTGTAAATCCATCTTTCTGAAGATGTATTATTAAATACGAAAGTACTTAAGGAAATTCCTGTCTTAATCGTTCCTTCGTGGTCTGACACTGTCATATATAATATATTATATAATATATTATATAATAATAATGTTTGCATACTTGGGAAGCAGGCGTTCCTTTAAGCATATTTGGTTAAATATGACCGCATTGTTGGGGTCCCTGATCTTGTAAGCTTATCATGCTTCTATTTTCTTAATACCAGTATTAAGAAGAGCAATCATGTTACTAAAATTTCATGGTGAGGATATATTAGTAATTATTTATGGATTTATTTTCTTCGATGTTTCAGTCCTCTCTGGGACATCTTCAGGTAATTAATACACAAGGTACAGTTTTTGGGTAGATAGATGTGTGAAAGAGTTGAAGGAGTATGGAATAAGGTAAAGGGGGAGGGGTGAATCAATCATAAGGTAAGAGGTTAGGACCAATCGGGGATTGGGTAAAATCAATCAGGTTTTACCCAGTCAGGGGATACCCAATCAGGGATTGGGTATTCTAGGTAGGTTGGTACTCTAGGTGGGCATGGAGGCTTTGGTGGAGACGTTATTATCTTGTACTATTGCTAGTAGGCTTTAAGACTTACTGTAGGACGTCTCTTCCCCCAGATGAAATATTGCTAGTAGGCTTTAAGACTTACTGTAGGACGTCTCTTCCCCCAGATGAAATATTGCTAGTAGGCTTTAAGACTTACTGTAGGACGTCTCTTCCCCCAGATGAAATATTGCTAGTAGGTTTTAAGACTTACTGTAGGACGTCTCTTCCCCCAGATGAAATATTGCTAGTAGGCTTTAAGACTTACTGTAGGACGTCTCTTCCCCCAGATGAAATATTGCTAGTAGGTTTTAAGACTTACTGTAGGACGTCTCTTCCCCCAGATGAAATATTGCTAGTAGGCTTTAAGACTTACTGTAGGACGTCTCTTCCCCCAGATGAAATATTGCTAGTAGGCTTTAAGACTTACTGTAGGACGTCTCTTCCCCCAGATGAAATACTGCTAGTAGGCTTTAAGACTTACTGTACCACCTACCCTCCCCACAGGTGAGACACTGTGGGGAAAGGTATTTGGGACAATCTGCTTTAATCACTCCGATTCACTCCGCGCCTCACAACACAAAACAGCTGTTGCGTTTGGGCAGAACAGGACACCAACATACCTTCTCCAAGACGAATTTTAATTTTGTTTAATTTACCAATTAGTAATTAGTTTTCTTTTGAACATGACGCTATCCTGCCCGTAGGCTATGATGGAAAAAAAACACCCTCTACCTCAGTACTTGCAGGACAATGATCATTTTCACCAGAAAATGGAAAATTCTTTGGTCATTGCTATTTCGTGGTCAGCCTAGTCGTCGTTCCCAGCTCTGGTGGCAAGCATTCAAGCCAATATATTTAACCCTTTCACTGTGGGAATATATACGACAGTCGCAAAATAATTTCGGTACCGGAGGCATGTCTTGCTGTTGTCTTGAATTTTCCTACAAATATTAGTCGCCTTTTGCTCGATGATATATGAATGAATTCATCGATGTATATATCTATAAGAGATAATGTCTTGCTGTCCCTTTGTCCGAAGTTGGAGGACAGATGCTTGGGGCTAGCCTCACCGAAATGGGCAGAAGGAACGGTCTGGGGTATGGGATGAACATAGCCTGGTCTGAGTCGCCATAATTCGAAAGAGAACAGCGTACCAGAGTCACATTCAAACCCCCACGACGATTTTTGGCACTCCCCGCTTTCAAAACAATTTTTTCCTATTATAATACACACATAATTCAATGATTTCGGGAAAATTTACAGAAATTTCCTGCTAGACATAATTTGCCCGTAGTCCCATAAAACAGACCATCCTCTCTAAGCTTCAGGGGTGTTCTAAGCCTCGTCTTTTTCTCAGAGTAAAAGATAACTAATCTATTTTGAAATAGTTCATTCTGCTAAGCTCCTCTCACATATCAACGATACTCAGTTATATTTTGTATAAGAGAGATGGAGACAGAATGCACAGCCATACAGATAGAGACAAACAGAAATAGACAGTATCGTGAGAAATAGATGGATAGATAGAAAAATAGATGGTTAAACGAATCAAAAAGTAGATATATGAGTAGATAGATGGAAAGATGAATGCAGAGGTGGATATATGGATTGATAGTCGGATAGTTAGGTGGATAGGTAGAGGGACAAACAGATGAATAGACTTCAGGGGCCAGATTCACGAAGCAGTTACGCAAGTTCTTACGAACGTGTACATCTTTCGTCAATCTTTGACGGCTTTGTTTACATTTATTAAACAGTTTACAAGCATGAAAACTTCACAATCAACTGTTGTTATTGTTATAAACAGCCTCCTGGTGCTTCGGAGCTCATTAACTGTTTAATAATTGTAAACAAAGCCGCCAAAGATTGAGAAAAGATGGACAGGTTCGTAAGTACTTGCGTAACTGCTTCGTGAATCTGGCCCCAGGACATACAACCTCAAGAAAATGCCTTACCACTTTCTGGATGGGTGTTCGAATTTGACAAATCGACAAGGCATTAACCGTAATAAAAAAAGCAGTTGTATCTAGTTAGCTAAGTGGTCAAATCTTGAAGTCGTACAAAGGATACATCAAGCGTTGACATGCATTATATATCATCTTCCAAGATTGTAATAATGCAAAATTTAGAAGAAAAAATATATAAATATATTTATATATATCAATCAGGCTGTCAGGATACTAGGTGTATACAGGTGCGTGAATATCTGTCCCATCTGGGTTCGAGTCTCTTGCAGGGGTTGAGCCCTTTGTGTGTTAACCTTTGTATATATATATTACATGTATATGTATATGTATTACGTGTGTATATGTATATCAGTATAGCAGCTACTGTGTGTAACAAATTATTTTTCCTTTTGAAGCTTAGTATATTCTTTTCAAGCAATTTTTCTTAGTATGAATGAGTGGTTAATGACAGTGTAGGTGATGTTAGGGGAGCCGGTCGGCCGAGCAGACAGCACGCTGGACTTGTGATCCTGTGGTCCCGGGTTCGATCCCGGGCGCCGGCGAGAAACAATGGGCAGAGTTTCTTTCATCCTATGCCCCTGTTACCTAGCAGTAAAATAGGTACCTGGGTGTTAGTCAGCTGTCACGGGCTGCTTCCTGGGGGTGGAGGCCTGGTCGAGGACCGGGCCGCGGGGACACTAAAGCCCCGAAATCATCTCAAGATAACCTCAAGATGTATAGACAAATGGACACTGAGTGACAGGATCAACACTGTCGTAAGTGACAGGATGAACACTTTCGTAAGTGACAGGATCAACACTGTCGTAAGTGACAGGATCAACACTGTCGTAAGTGACAGGATGAGCACTGTCGTAAGTGACAGGGGTTACAACCGGACAGAATACCCAACGACCAATCAGAACTTGTTGCAACGATCGACAACTGAAGAGCATGAGAAGCGCAAAATGACACTGTTAGTATTCCAGAGGTATGTAGCGCCCATTAAACTTGGATATGCTGTGATGGTTCACGGGAGGCGGCAAAAAGAAAGTCGAGACTGCAAATCTCTTGTTTTGCATTGTTTCCCCAAGTATTGGGGGACTATTTGGTTACTGTTCATTGTGCAAGGGGAGATGGAGCAGTCATTCGTAATGTGGTATATTTTGTGGTATGATCTCTTGGGTAAGATACTGTCTGGCTGTCTGTCTCTGTCTGTCTCTCTCTGTCTCTGTCTCTGTTTCTGTCTCTGTCTCTTCTCTGTTTCTCTCTCTCTCTCTCTCTCTCTCTCTCTCTCTCTCTCTCTCTCTCTCTCTCTCTCTCTCTCTCTCTCTCTCTCTCTCTCTCTCTCTCTCTCTCTCTCAAATCGGCTTTTGTCTATCAGGTCAAATTTTTT
The DNA here is from genome assembly GCF_040958095.1 of Procambarus clarkii. Lineage (NCBI taxonomy): Eukaryota > Metazoa > Arthropoda > Malacostraca > Decapoda > Cambaridae > Procambarus > Procambarus clarkii. Next base: position 27,446,365 of record NC_091222.1, on the reverse strand, counting down.
ATTTTACAGCATTTCGCATTTTTCAACCTTTTCTTCAACAGCATTTTTCATTTATTCAACATTCGTGTGTGCATATTCAAGCACACACGAATGTCATGTAGTAAATATCGGAAAAGCTATGTGCTAATTATATTATTTATAACCATTTTCCTGTTTCATATAATAGTTCCTGCTGGAATGAAGTGATAGTCCAGATGCATTTTGTTATATGCAAGCATCACTGTACCCAGTCAATGGACGAGTATTAGTGATTTTGAGAAGTTGTCCTTGGCTTAAACCTGGAGACCATCCCAGTGCATTACTGTGCTTTTAATACATAATAAAGCTAAAGGAATTGCAAACATGCTTAGGAAGATGTTAGACAACAGACTTGGGACCTACCTTGAGGTGCTTCCGGGGCTTAGTGTCCCCGCGGCCCGGTCGTCGACCAGGCCTCACAATCACAATACCTACAGCACGTCTTGACAACCATCTGGAGTAGTTGATGAAGATCATTATAGGTGTTATCGTTATAGGTGCTGACCTATATATTATAGGTGCTGACCTATATATTATAGGTGCTGACCTATATATTATAGGTTCTGACGTATATATTATAGGTGCTGACCTATATATTATAGGTGCTGACCTATATATTATAGGTGCTGACCTATATATTATAGGTGCTGACCTATATATTATAGGTGCTGACCTATATATTATAGGTGCTGACCTATATATTATAGGTGCTGACCTATATATTATAGGTGCTGACCTATATATTATAGGTGCTGACCTATATATTATAGGTGCTGACGTATATATTATAGGTGCAAGATCGGTATAGGTGCTGACCAGCGTCTAAAATCGAGTGATTCTTGGTGGTTCGTCTCAATATGATTTAATCTCTCTTTGTCCCTCTAACACCCGTTTGGGGCGCTGGTGGCGTGACCACAAACTACTGCCCTGGTGATTATACAATGTGTCATAACAAGGGTGGAGCAGGAACGCCACAATCATCAAACAAACACAATCATTCTCAATCGACTTGAGAATGGTTCAGGACGGACCGAAACGTCGTCGTCGTCCCTTCACCTTCTAGTGTGTGGTTTGGTTACTTTAGCCACGTTATTGTGACTCCTCGCCTGTAAACACAATCATCTCATATAATGGGATATAATTTTATTATACAAAGCATACACATGACAAGGGTATATAAGCTCCTCAGCGAATATAGCGATAACGAAGACTTGTTAGCTAAGCCACCACTAGAACACGTGGGGGGGGGGGGAGGTAGTTATGTGACTACCTTGGAACAGCATATTTCAACCGTACGGGCTATCTTGAGGTTATCTTGAGATGATTTCGGGGCTTTTAGTGTCCCCGCGGCCCGGTCCTCGACCAGGCCTCCACCCCCAGGAAGCAGCCCGTGACAGCTGACTAACACCCAGGTACCTATTTTACTGCTAGGTAACAGGGGCATAGGGTGAAAGAAACTCTGCCCATTGTTTCTCGCCGGCGCCTGGGATCGAACCCAGGAACACAGGATCACAAGTCCAGGGTGCTGTCCGCTCGGCCGACCGGCGCTGCTAGTTTTTAAACATCTTCAGGTCATTCACTCCTGTCTGCCTTTCACTCAATCATACCTTCTAAGTGACTGTTTCATGCACATTAAATTGAATAGAACTTCAGGTCTCATTACTCACTTGAAAAAGGAAAATGCATAATATTTTGTTTTGCTGTCGAGGAAAACTCGAATTGGGATTTATGCCAAGAGCACAGAGCTCAGAGGTGAACATACTTACACTGAAATTATTTCCGGTCATTAACTTCAGTTCTGTAAAGCGTATTGGCCTGAAAATTGGCACTAAATAATAGGGGTGATCACTACTGGTGCTAAATTACCCTATTTAGATGTGTATTGCTTCCTATTTATATTTCTGGATGTTAGGTGAACAGTGTTTAAATCATGTAGTATTATTGACCAGGTAGTACTCATGGTCAATAATTGACCATGAGTAGTGTATGATCATTATTGATCATACAGTACTCAGATCATACAGTGTTACTCATCTTACAGGGTACCTGATCATACAGTACTTTGAGTTATGTATTAATTTTCATTTCTCGTTGATTTCATATATTTTTTTTACAGCGCTTGTCAGCACTCTTGACAACATTTGAGTTACACTCAAGTGTAACTTGAATGACTCAAGTTACACTTGAGTCATTCTCCTTAAGTGTAACTGGTCTTGATGAGTATGATGTCTTGTCAAAGTGTGGGATGTCAAGTCTTGTCTTAGTGTGGGATGTCAAGTCTTGTCAAAGTGTGGGATGTCAAGTCTTGTCTTAGTGTGGGATGTCAAGTCTTGTCTAAGTGTAGGATATCAAGTCTTGTCTTAGTGTGGGATGTCAAGTCTTGTCTAAGTGTAGGATATCAAGTCTTGTCTTAGTGTGGGATGTCAAGTCTTGTCAAAGTGTGGGATGTCAAGTCTTGTCTTAGTGTGGGATGTCAAGTCTTGTCAAAGTGTGGGATGTCAAGTCTCGTTTAAATGTTGAATATGAAGTCCTTTGGTAGTTCATGATTGCAGATCATGTGACGAAATTACTCACTGTCAAATTGCAGATCATGTGACATTGATAATCATTCGACATTGCAAGATTTTTATATTTTTATTATTGTCTTGAAATCCCTGTACAACTTTTAAATAGCTGGAACTGCAGACTAGCAAGTGGAGGAAAGACCATTTAGTGATCCATAAACCACATATACATGGATGAAAGGAGCATGACAGTAGCATATACATGGATGAAAGGGGTTTGACAATAGCATATACATGGATAAAAGGGGTTTGACAATAGCATATACATGGATAAAAGGGGTATGACAGTAGCATATACATGGATGAAAGGAGCATGACAGTAGCATATACATGGATGAAAGGGGTTTGACAATAGCATATACATGGATAAAAGGGGTATGACAGTAGCATATACATGGATGAAAGGAGCATGACAGTAGCATATACATGGATGAAAGGGGTTTGACAATAGCATATACATGGATAAAAGGGGTCTGACAGTAGCATATACATGGATGAAAGGGGTTTGACAGTAGCATATACATGGATGAAAGGGGTTTGACAATAGCATATACATGGATAAAAGGGGCATGACAGTAGCATATACATGGATGAAAGGGGTTTGACAATAGCATATACATGGATGAAAGGGGTTTGACAATAGCATATACATGGATGAAAGGGGGAATACAATAGCATATACATGGATGAAAGGGGTTTGACAATAGCATATACATGGATAAAAGGGGTCTGACAGTAGCATATACATGGATGAAAGGGGTTTGACAGTAGCATATACATGGATGAAAGGGGAATACAATAGCATATACATGGATGAAAGGGGTTTGACAATAGCATATACATGGATAAAAGGGATCTGACAGTAGCATATACATGGATGAAAGGGGTTTGACAGTAGCATATACATGGATGAAAGGGGTTTGACAGTAGCATATACATGGATGAAAGGGGTTTGACAGTAGCATATACATGGATGAAAGGGGCATGACAGTAGCATATACATGGATGAAAGGGGTTTGACAATAGCATATACATGGATGAAAGGGGAATACAATAGCATATACATGGATGAAAGGGGAATACAATAGCATATACATGGATGAAAGGGGTTTGACAATAGCATATACATGGATGAAAGGGGTTTGACAATAGCATATACATGGATGAAAGGGGTTTGACAATAGCATATACATGGATGAAAGGGGTTTGACAATAGCATATACATGGATGAAAGGGGTTTGACAATAGCATATACATGGATGAAAGGGGTCTGACAGTAGCATATACATGGATGAAAGGGGTTTGACAGTAGCATATACATGGATGAAAGGGGTTTGACAATAGCATATACATGGATAAAAGGGGCATGACAGTAGCATATACATGGATGAAAGGGGTTTGACAACAGCATATACATGTATGAACGGGGTATAACAAAATGGATATACACAAGGCTTTATGTATATTGCCATAAACAGAACACGAAACAGTGAATATATATTGCATAAGTTTATATGCCGAAAAGACCTGGGTAAATACTGGTTTGGAAACAGGGCTGTTGATTTATGGAACCAATTACCTGGTACCATAATAGAAGTGGAATTGATGTATTGTTTCTAGCGTAGGTTCGACATATATGTGAATGAGTTTGGGATAGATATAAATAGAAACTATCTCTAATGAGCCAAAAAGTATTTTTTTGCAGTTTCAGTTTTCTCACATTAGAACTATCAAAAGTAATTTGATAGATATTTGGTGAAAAAAGTAGTTGAAACATTTTTCGCAACACAATTTAAAATCTAATCACAAGTGGAACACCGAGGGAACTGAGTCTTTCCAATAAACATTGTTTTGAAGCCAGGAATAGAAGCTGATACTCAGCGCCACCAAGCACATGCAGATGAGTACATATAGGTGAGTTAACATACTCTCCACAGGTCATTACTCACACTGCTTACCTAATGCCTTCTGACGTGTGGTGCTCACCAGCCTAGGTTCACTGAGACGATGATGAAGCGAACTGTGAGGATCCAAGATGGTGATGAAGTATGCTGTGAGGCTTCAAGATGGCCGACAAATTATATTGTGAAGCATCAAGATAGTGATAAAGCATTACAGCAAGACACTATTCTTGATGGTGATGAATGCAGTAAAATACATCACGAATGTAAATCGGAAAAGCATCAAGGAATCTTCACTCTTAACCAGGATTAATAAAAAACTATTGAAATATGTTCCCACAAGAATTACCACCAGTAGAATAGTTTACGTACTAACAGCCCTCACAATAACACGAATGATCTGAGCCCCGCAAAATAAAAACGATATAAAACACTCTATATATCTATAATACATGATATATAATTATGAGCCAAGATAAACCCAAAGACAAATGTTCTTTGATGACTTATATCCGAGATATAACTATAATATTGTGCCCAAAATTTCACAAAAAACAATGCTACCCTTCACATGAGACATCAAAGCTCCAACGAAGATCAAATTTGGGCTATACGTCATCATTTTATCTTCGATAAAGTGGGACTCAAGTGTATGGAAATGAAGTTGAAGAAGTGATTTGATGAAATATCTGCGCCCAGTAGTGGTTCCATGTAGACCTCATAACTTCCCAGTACTGTAAGACAGTCGCTGGTTGAGTGGTTACAGCACTGGAGGCTTGGAAACCCCTGGCTAACAGGATTCGAATCCTCCAAGATTCAAAATCTTCGCATGTATATATGCATATTTATAAATTAGATTTCCGCCGTAAATTTCTTATTGACACACAGATTCACATACACAGGAGGATGCATTTCTGAGTTTTAGTGAGAAGTTGTAACGAGGAGCAAAGAGATATGAACTATGTCGTTCAAACAGCTCTTAGAAGTTGCTGGCATTTCTAGATAAAGACACAAGAGGTGTTCACACTCCACTCTGGTGATGGCATCTTCGGAAAGTAGTCAAGAACTGCGACAGTTTGGACGTGAGGGAATATACAGGCAGAAGTTAGCACAAAATAGAGTGAAACGCGTGATGGAAGGCTTCAAATTAAATTCGTTATCGAAATGATAGCGAGGGTTAAATACCGTACGAAAGAAGTTAGACCAGATTTTACACATTGTGTATATATATAAATATATATATATATAAGATGTGAAGCGAGGGAGTTCAGGCGTATGTTGTCAGTAGAGTCAGTAAAGTTTGCTGCTATTAATATACGCTTAGGAAAACGTAGATTCAAAGTCTTCATTTGGGGAAATGAAATAAAGTGGCAATTTCAGAATTCTCTGCTAAACTCAGTTCCCTTTCTCCAGCCCATTCTGCCTCTTCTTCACGTATTCTATCTACAGAGTTTCCTTTCTATCCACTATCCACCTCATCTGTCCTTCATAATTCCTATTCACATTCCCCTCTTTCTCCTTCTCTTTCCTTTTCGCATTTGCTTTTCTCTCACCTCGTCTCTTTCACTTCAAATCTGTCGCCTTTCCTCACTTCCCTAATTTCATCTCCTTCCTATCTCACCTTCCCTCATCTCCCTAATTTCATCTCGTTCTCTCGCCTTATATCTGTGCTCAAGTCTCTTTCATTTCCTGTTTCATTCCCGTCTTTCACCTCTCTCTCATCTCCTCTCTTTCATTTTCCACATATTTCCTCTTTGTTTACAACTGGTGGCAATCATAAGAAAGTTATGTAGTTACACACACACACACACACACACACACACATACACACACACACACACACACACACACACACACACACACACACACACACACACACACACACACACACACACACACACACACACACAAACACACAAACACAATCAGAATTCTATGCAGATAGAATTACAAATAAAGGTGTAGAATTTCAGGAGAACGTGATGGAAGTGCATTGACATATTGTTGCAATAATAGAAACAAAACTATCGATTGCTATCGGAAATGCACTTTTCCTACGTAGATATGTGATAAGAAAAGGGGGTGAATAGGGGCGGAGGTGATGTGACCTTACTTCCCCACTGGACCATTGAGAAAGTGGAAGTGTTCGAGGAATTCTACCAGCAGGAATGCATACTGGAAATAGCCTTTGGGAGACAGGAAGATAGTTGAAACAGTGAATTACAATCCCCCACCAAACAACATAAGACCTAAAGGAGGAATATGATATATACAAGACTTCCTTCAATGTAACAAGAAAAAGCCACAATAACAAGGCTGAAGAAATCTAAGCTTTTAATTGTTGCAAATTGCAATCATAGAAACTGACTGGATAATTAAAAAAAACTCTCGGGGTGATGAGACATGGAGAAAGAAACTAGTAGATTCAGAGGACAAGAACTTCTTGAAATACCATATCACACAGCCAACAAGAGTAACAGGAGAAGATTCAACGGCAACATTTGGTGCTTACGCAAATTAAGGCAGATATTGAATAGGGTATGAAATGCCCTTAGGGGCTATTGACCTCTGCATGCCCTTAGGGGCTATTGACCTCTGCATGCCCATATTAGCTATTGACCTCTGCATGCCCATATTAGCTATTGACCTCTGCATGCTCTTAGGAGCTATTGACCTCTGCATTATCGTGCTTGGCGTAGTAGTTCCCTTATTGACAGGGCGAGACACCTGTTATCACACTAAGATCTGATATAATAGTGGTTCTTATCAGATATGTTATCTAGGAACAAGCTTGCGCATACATTAAGTGTGCTTAATCGCTGATTAAATGTGATTATCAGTGTTTGTGAGGTGTAACCCTAATTGTGCTTACGTGGGGTTGAGCTTCAGTTCTTGGGTCTCGCCATATCATAATAATTTATGCTTTATTTATCATAATAAAGGGATGGAAACATGCTTAGGAAGATGATAGACTGCAGACTATAGGGAGGTACAGTGAGACGATGTAGATGAGGTGATATATGTACAGTAAGTATATATGTATATTAAGTATATATGTACAGTAAGACGTCGTATATATGACGTTCAGTAGAGGCAAGAACAGGAGACAAAGACAACAAATAAGATGTTAATTATTACTCAGGCAATGCAAAGAAATTAACTCGGGAATTTACTTGTTTGACGTTTTCCAATTATTTTCCTTGTCGTTTAGAATTTTTTTTGCTTGGACATTTGTATTTTTTTGGTGGGGGGAATTGACTTTTTTTAGCATTTCGATTTTTTTTTTGGTATTGTTCATTTTTTTTCCCTTGTCGTTTTGGATTTTTTTGGGGGGGTTGGGGTGGGGGGAGTTAGGGGTGAATGTTAGTATATATGTAGGGTGAAAGTACATATATACATGAACAAAAACAGCATAAGACTTTATTCCATCATTAAACCCAAAGCTCAATAATCAAAAAAACATACATTTCTCCATTCTTTCCATATTTAGAACAGGGCTACGACACAGAGTTCATAATGAGTGCAATATTGCCTCTGAGATAAACATGTTTCGTCCCCGATGATAGGAAAACTGTCGAGGGAGTGTTCCCGGTGTCTGTGATAAGTTATCGTAAATTTTGCCCGAGTTTCTGCCGGCTGGAACGTCGATGAGGTATTTTGGGAGCCGTTTCAGTGGAAGTTTTAGGGTTGTTGGGGTATTATGAGAATCATTGTCGAATACATGTGGCTCAGAGTTGAGGATTTTCGGTAAAACATTTTCCCTAACTCGTATTGGAGGTGCTTGTAATTGTTAATACAGCATAAAGAGCGCTCTGTTGACTGGGTTTGACACAGCAAATGTTTTTTATTTTTTGGGGGTGGGGGGGAGGGGGGTGTTTTGTTAACTGTGACATGCTTGTGTTAACTCCATTTGTGTTTGGGGTTTGTGGTTTTAGGTGTTTAATTGTTATATTTGTGTGTTTTTAGGTGTTTAATTTTTATATAATTGCGTGTTTTTACGTGATAAATTTTTATTTTTGTGTGTTTTTTAGGTGTTTAATAGTTATATTTGTGTGTTTTTTAGGTGTTAATTATTATATTTGTGTGTTTTTACGTGTTAAAGTTTTCTATTTGTGTGTTTTTAGGTGTTTAATTTTTATATAATTGCGTGTTTTTACGTGCTAAATTTTTATTTTTGTGTTTTTTTTGGTGTTTAATAGTTATATTTGTGTGTTTTTTAGGTGTTTAATTTTAATATTTGTGTGTTTTTTAGGTGTTTAATTTTTATATTTATTTGTATTTAGGTGTTTAATTTTATATATTTGTGTGTATTTAGGTGTTAAATTTTTCTATTTGTGTGTTTGTAGGTGTTTAATTTTTCTATTTGCGTGTTTTTAGGTGTTAAATTCTTATGTTTGCGTGTTTTTAGCTGATTAATTTTTCCATTTGTATGTTTTTAGGTGTTTAACTATGTCTTGTATGTTGTGATCATATTCTATTTGTTTTTCTCCCCTATAGTGTCGTAAAATCTACATTGTTAAATCTTTCTCCAAATAGTTGAACCATCTCTGGCTCTTTCATTGATCTTGTTGCACAGCTCTGCAATTTATAATTTGGGTTTTATAACTTGCAAATTGCAGATATTAGGCCAGGGCTCCGTACTAGTATTGGTCTTAAATACGTTGTATAGATGGTCTTGGTAGAGTATTTAGTATTTTGAATGAGTTCTAAGCTTTTTAATGATTCAAGCAAACTGCTGATGTTATTCAGTTCCACAATCTGCTTGATCCAAGGGTTTGCTGGGCCCTAGGGTCTGCTAGGTCCTAGGGTCTGCTGGGTCCTAGGGTGTGCTGGGTCCTAGGGTTTGCTAGGTCTAAGGGTTTGCTGGGTCCTAGGGTCTGCTAGGTCCTAGGGTCTGCTAGGTCCTAGGGTTTGCTAGGTTCAAGGGTTTGCTGGGTCCTAGGGTCTGCTAGGTCCTAGGGTCTGCTAGGTACTAGGGGTCTGCTAGGTCCTAGGGTCTGCTGGGGTCCCAATCCTGTTCCTAGGATCGGGTCCCAAGATTGTTTTTACCTATTCACGTCCACGTTTCCAATCCATGAACATATTTCTATTGTCACAAGAATCTGTACTTCCCATCACCTAGTTTAGTAACAATAGTCAGCTCTACTATTTTCCTTTCTAGGGCCTTCAGAGTTCCACTTTCTCACTACCTGGACACTCAGAAGATAATCTTAATGTTCCTCTGATTAATCTGAGCGTTCAATTTCCATTTCTCTCTAGGTCCTGCTTCACTGTCCTCCTGTCAATGTCCACTCCCCAGGCCAGGTCCCCCCTGAGTTGGGGGGGGGGGCATGTTCCCCCAGGCCAGGTCCCCCCTGAGTTGTGGGGGGGGGGGGGGACATGTTCCCCCAGGGCAGGTTCCCCTCTTATGATTCTTGGGTTTTGGTTCCCCCTATCCACTTCGTTCAGGGACTGTCGCAATGTTCTGTGGTTCCCATGTTCTCTGGTTGCCATGACCTGTTCTCTGGTTGACATGATCTTGTTCTCCAAGTTCTTTGGTTGCCATGACTTATTCTCCATGTTTCCTTCAAGTTTCTAGATTTGAATAGTTGTTTAAACTATTGTGTTGGGTGGAGAGGGGGGGGGGGACCTGCTGCATGGGTAACAGCTTCTCCCCCATATCAACCTACCCAGGCTTTGCGCCCTGGAGAGGCCACTCCAGACCGACAACCAGAGCCCAACTCCATAGTCTCCTGAGACTAATGGATGCCCACTACTACTACTGCCGAAGGCGAGGAGTTCGTCTTAATCGAGTGCCCAATCGTTGCTACCCAGTGAAGACGGAGAGGGGGTTTAAAGCACACTGTGGCCCCTCTTCGTGTACGCTAGGCACTCGTTCCGCTAATGTGATTTACAATGTTTATGTAAATCCAGATTGTCGATATCTGATCGATTTACACGTTCTAGAAGAGTGATTTTTTTAACTTTCATTGTAGATTAAAGATGCTATAATGTGGAAGTGGTGCTTTGATTTATTTAATTCGCTCGGCGCTTTAGACTGTGATTAATGATGTGTTTTATGGGGAAAAAACATTTCTATTTTATTCTCGTTTGTTCAATTAATTTATTTTATGTCGTTTAATTGAATATAAATAATAATTGTACAGTATAAATATTTGGTATTGAGTTAAACAACCTTTCTTTATATATGTGTTTATGCTCACACAATTAATATATATACATATATATATATGTTTATGCTCACACAATTAATATATATACATATAATTAATATATATACATATATATATATATATATATATATATATATATATATATATATATATATATATATATATATATATATATATATATATATATATATATATATATATATATATAAGGGGTACCACCTCTGGTGCAAGTGTAGGGACCCATAGCCTCGGAGAAGAAAATAAAGAGTACTCAGAGAAGACCTTGAGGATCCTCACTGATCACTTTGATATTTTCTTCTCCTACCACCTCTATATATATATATATATATAGATATATATATATATATATATATATGTCGTACCTAGTAGCCAGAACGCACTTCTCGGCCTACTTTGCAAGGCCCGATTTGCCTAATAGTCCGAGTGATTTTCTTTATTTTCAATAAATTGTTTCCATTTAGTTTATTTGAATGATTATTATTATATTATAATAAGACCATAATTTATTCACTTAGTTATGATAGTTTAGGTTAGGTTAGGATAGGTTAGGTTAGGTAGGGTTGGTTAGGTTAGGTAGGGATGGTTAGGTTAGGTAGGGTTGGTTAGGTTCGGTCATATATCTACCTTAGTTTTAACTCAAATTTAAACAAATTAACTTATACATAATGAAATGGACAGATTTATCATTTCATAAGAAAAAATTAAAAAATTATATAAATTCAGGAAAACTTGACTTATTAGGCAAATTGGCCCTTGCATAGTAGGCCAAGTTCGACGTTCTGGCTACTAGGTACGACATATATATATATATATATATATATATATATATATATATATATATAAGTGGGAGAAACAAATCAGATTATCGTTAATGGTGGATAAACAGTATTAAGCAACTATATACATATAGTGCCTCAATAATACTTAGCGAGAAGTGAAGCAAACCGTTATACAGTAAACAGGAACCCCGTTACAACGCTCTCGGCGTGCAACAAACAACTGTTGCCTAGCAAACACGGGATACTGTTTGCTTCGTTTTATGCAATAATATCATGCAACAAGGAACATAACAATCATTGGGTTAATTAGATTATATTTATTAAACAGGGAGTAATTACACTATGGTGATGCATCAGTGAGGACATTTGTAGGAGCTGTGATGAGGGCTCGAATCTATGCGTGAGGGTGTTCCAAAGGTACTCGCTCTAGACAGCTATGCAGAGACATGTTCACTATGTATCTGATCTTCACTCCGCATGTTTCCATTTGAGCATCTGATTAACAGCAATTTGATGCATTTCGCAATGAATAGTTTCGCATGTAATATTGTTATTAAAAAAATCCATTATAATTTTTAAGAGAAGTCTATGGATTATTGATAATCATTAATTACGTAAATTAAAATATAATTCCAAATGTCAAATATTATTTCTTCATTGATAATTTGCCCCGAATAATTGAATTTATTTGATCTGATTACATTTTATTTTCATCTCTTAATGACACAAAAGTTAATGTATATGATTTTTTAATATTAAATACTTCCATAGAGGCATAATTAATGTAAGCTAATATAGGTTAATTATAGACAAATTCAAAACACTATTATAGTTTATTTTGTGTCATTGACAGTCAGTTAAAAGGAAAATACTAAACATTAATATATTTTTATATTATATAATATATATTTTTTTCTGTAACGTGACTTATATCAGGATTTAATCATTTATATGAACAATAAAATGCCTGTTGTGCCTAAATGTCATATATAGGCACAATGCCATATATATATATATATATATATATATATATATATATATATATATATATATATATATATATATATATATATATATATATATATATATATTCACCGCCTCTTCCAACGCCGACCGCTACTCCACGACGCCGAGCCTGTGTCTAGACCGTGTAGAAATATATATGTTCAAGTTTGGAATTACAAAATAAATTTAAAAAATACATTAGGGATGAATATTGCATACATACAACACCACATGTCGGAAAACTGTCGGTTGAAGACGACATTCTGTCGGCGGAGCTGTGAGACTCCATCTTGCCTTCGGGCGCGGCCGACGCGCTTAAAACACAAGGGGTTTTTCTCCGCGGGGTTCGAATCCCATTTCTACGAAAGATGCGGTCGAGGGTTATGAAATAAGTTTTTCGTTTTATGCGGTCATTTCGCCGGGGTGGGAATTATTTTTTTTTGATGCCTTTTGTTTGCTATTAGCGTGCTTTTGCGATCTTTATATATATATATATATATATATATATATATATATATATATATATATATATATATATATATATATATATATATATATATATATAAATAAATGAGGATATATAAGGATATGACATTTGCAAGAAAAATTGCAAAAACATGTGATTTATTATCCGTTAGTTACTACAAAGAAAAAATGTTTTTGTATATTATATTAATACATAAAAGCGCTTGGATTTATCTGGTGAATATAATACATTATTATATATATATATATATATATATATATATATATATATATATATATATATATATATATATATATATATATATATGTATGTGTGTAAATCATGAATAAGAAACACGTGATTAAAAATGTGACAGTGTCAGATCATTCCTTCTGAAGATGTATTAATATACGAAAGTACATAAAGAAATTCCTGTTTCAATTCTTCCTCCGTGGTCTGACACTGTCATATATATATATATGTATATAATATTAAAGAATTTGTTCAAATTAATTTGAATTATTAGCAAGATTTGCTCTTTAATATCCACCTATTTACCATTGTTACTCTGGAAATTAGCTCTTAACACCAATGTGTTTCATTGAGAAATGCATTGTTCTATACATATTAGGCATTGTCAAGGGAGCAGGTTCACACAAGAGCAATATATACCCGAAGACGTCAAAGATATTAAATTTTAGATTTCTGTAACATGAATTTGTAAAGCGACATTTCCTTGCGCGGATCAAAGGATTAAAATTTCAGCGCCTTAGTTTATAGGTATGAAACAGTTCAGGGGAAACTACCTTGCTGGGTTACCTGTAATTTTAACTTGTGTGTTATCTGTTTCAATAGCTCAAGCGCTCTTGAGATGGAGTTTCTCTCGATATCCTGCAATAAATGAATTTCCTGATATCATTTATCGTTATATGGTAATAAAGATTTAATGTGATACTTTATTGTCAATATTTTCTTATGGTTTTTCCACCGTTGCTGTTGATATGTACTTCTGTTTATATAGTAAAGTGGTTTTAGTAAAGTGTGAACTCAAACACTTGCTCAAATAAAGCAATTTTATTGTCGATGAATTCAGAGAATACAACCAAACACTACATGACATATTTTCGCTGATCGGAATTCGGAATGAAATCCATACTTAAACGCGTATCCCCTTCTCAAATATGACGACGAATTGAAACTAATTTCAGAGAAAATCTGCCGCCGGCCACCACCAATAGTTTGATATTTTGCGACTTAGAGCCTGAATCTGTTAAAATAAAACCACTGTCGGATCTTCCCCCTCTAGTGCGGGGCAGCGCTTGGCTTGCCACTCAGGTCACCGCTGCTCCCCCCCCCTCTGACTTAAGCTTTTGGGTTTTTTGTATTTGTCGGTTTGCTCTTTGATCGGTGTAGGGGGAGGGGGGAGGGGGGAGGGGGTCTATTGACTTTTACCTATGTTTTAACCTTGTTTGTCGCTTTGTTAGTTTTCAGTTTGTTTGGGTGAGTATATATATATATATATATATATATATATATATATATATAATTCTTCGTCATTTTTGGATTCTTTGTTGGCGTATGGAAAGTTGATTTGATCAAAATCATTTAATTATTATTACATGTTAATTCATTGAGGTGAATTCAAACTTTTTTAGGGAGCTTAAATTTAAATTTTTTAAATTTTGCCCCGAGGGGCGAGTTTATTGGGCAGCGCCACTCATCTTGTGAGTAGACATACCGCCATAGCAGCATGTACAACACTCCCCAATAGGAAGAAAACCCGCTGGGTTGTTCATACTTGTATACAGGAAGTGAGCACTTTGCATGTTCATGATGTACTGTTCTTTGTGTTCTTCTACTAGTTCACCTCTCTCGTCCGTGGTAGACGGACGAGAGAGGTGTTCTTCATTCAGAGGTGTTCTTCATTCTATATGTTCTTCATTCAGGTCATATGCCATTCATTTACAAGGTTCACTTTAGCTGGTAAAGTCTTAGACATTACTCCTTGTCGTTCATAGCAGGAAAGGGGTAAGGGTTAGTTCCTGCTGCTCCTGTGACGAAATGCAACCTTCCGCTCCTTGTAAAAGTAACACTTGCTCTCCAAGTTCAAGGTTACAAGGTTCAAGGTTCAAGGTTCAAGGTTCAAGGCCTGACATGTTTGTGTTCCGGGGTTTGATTGGCTTGTGTTTTTCCCCTTACCGGTGTTTCGCCTCTCCCGGGGTGTTACTGGTGTGTTACTTCCCTTCCGGGTGTTCCTTAGTGTCTCTCTCGTTTCCATAAGTGTTACTGGGTAACCCGTTCTCGCACTTTCGTATAGTCAATATTGACTTATTAAATAGGTACATATGTGACATACTAAACATACTAGTTTAGCTTGAAAAGCTTCATAGAAAACACCGACCTTACCTAACCTTCTTAGTATGTTAAGATAATTGTAATTACGAAGCAATAAGATGCTTATCTTAACATACTAAGATGGTTAGGTAAGGTCGGTGTTTTCTATGAAGCTTTTCACGGTAAACTAGTATGTTTAGTATGTCACATATGCACGTATTAAATAAGTCAGTATTGACTGTAAGAAAGTGTGAGAACGGATTGTACTGGGTGTACTTCTCTAAGAACGCAATGGTTGTTGTTTAAGATTCGCTACCTGGAACAAAAAGTTCCAAGCAGCACGGGCTATGGCGAGCCCGTAGCAAGAACGCTCTCCTCCCATAACAAATAATTACATACACGCTTCCCAAAACCTTAGCATCGTTTCTGCTAAGTTTCTAATGTCTAGTACGCGAATTTTAAATGAGAGAATAATGCAACGTGTTGTTAATTAATTTTAAAATTCTAACCCAGGTAAATTTATTTTTTTTATAGTTTAAGTCATGTATTTTTGCCTATAACTTTGATTTTCTTACCACACACATTTATATATAATTTTGAGTTGTAATTTAGATAATTTCATGATTATTGATTATTGCTTTTCAATAGTGGCATTTTCCTCTCCTGTTCTCTTGAGTGATATAAGTTATTATTGTTATTAACTGTTAATTATGTCACGGTTTTCACTGTGGAACATTGTATTGAGCGCTGTCGCTATTAATATTAATCTTCTTCTTCTTGAGGTTATCTTGAGATGATTTCGGGGCTTTAGTGTCCCCGCGGCCCGGTCCTCGACTAGGCCTCCACCCCCAGGAAGCAGCCCGTGACAGCTGACTAACACCCAGGTACCTATTTTACTGCTAGGTAACAGGGGGCATAGGGTGAAAGAAACTCTGCCTATTGTTTCTCGCCGGCGCCTGGGATCGAATCTTATATTAATCAATAGGCTTTATTAATAATTAATCAATATATCAATAATCGATCAATATTAATCTGGTTATCTTGCTTGCTCATCACACTGGCACTTCCTCATACTTTTCTCATCTTCCCTAGATTTTTGTCTTGGTCTCGATAGCGAGTTATCTCAGAAACCAGAATATATATATATCACTTTCAGTCGATATATATTTTTAGGTTTTAATTCTGTCTTAAAACCTAATTTACTCAATTTCTAATTTACTATATTTTCCAAGGATTTGAAGCATATTTCAATATACTTTAGAGCTGTTCTAATTCTTATATTGAAGACATAGTTTAGCTTAAATCTTGCCCAATGTAGCAAGAATCTATCATACAATATGTTTGAGTTTTCTCGCCTTTTTAATTATTTTATATTTTTTAATCTTGCTGCATGAGAAAATTTGTTTCATTGATATTCTGTTTTGTGGCCAAGAAATATTAATATATGTGAATGTGTTGAGAATATATAACGTATGTATTTTCTGAATGGAAGATGCTACCAAATTCTAAATTGAAAAACGCTAAATAACATCTTTGAATTCTATTCTGAATACTTGCTAACCATCTCAGTTCCTTAAGAACGTTTAACAATGCTCACACGTATAAGATACGTGTCCAGACTTAGTCTCGGTCCAGTCTATCATATCGGTCAATAAGCGAACCTGAGACACGGTAGGCAGCTGTCTGCAGCGCTAAGATTATCTGCCTTGACTTAGAGTCCGGCTCAATGATCCTCTAAGTCATCCCAAGTGTATCCTAACATTGCATTTCCTCCCACTGCTGCTTCGCCTCCTCCATTAATATCATCAATAATAGCCCTTAACAACGCTATGAAATCCTGCAGGCATCGAAAGCACACAGTAGTTGAATCCTTAGACCTGGCCTAATGGAACAGACTCGGCTCAAGAGACCTTGTTCCTGTGTACATTCCTCCCTGCCTGCTTGTCTGATTCCTGCTTTCTATCTACCCAGTTCCCTCACTTCTCAACCCCCTTCCCCCCCCCCTTACCTCAACTCTTCTCTCTCCCTTCCTCCCTACCTCCCCCATCGTTCTCTCCAGTCAATCTTCTGTACACTTGTGGAATTTCCTGCTGTACAATTCTCATTTCTGGTGTAGAATAGTCGTCTGCGCCTCGAACGAGTTTCAGTCGCGTTCCTGATTTTTTTTTTAATCTCTCAATCTCACTCTCTCTTTTTGTATCTATATGTCTTCACTGTTTTCATTTTATATTTGATTATTCATATTTTTTTATAATTCTTCGCTTTTATTCTTTCGCATTTCTCTTTTTTCTTCTTTATCTTTATCTGCTCTGATTTTTTTCCTCTTATCAGTCTGTAGCCCCCCCCCCTCTCTCTCTCTCTCTCTCTCTCTCTCTCTCTCTCTCTCTCTCTCTCTCTCTCTCTCTCTCTCTCTCTCTCTCTCTCTCTCTCTCTCTCTCTCTCTTTAATTTTCCATGCATATATTTTCAGTCATATATGTTTATATAGTTACAAAACGCAATGTTTGAAGCGGACAACTTAAAGATTGACACGAGGGAAGGAAAGCCAAACCACTTCTGACAACAGAGGTGAATTAATCCCCTCAGAGAATCCCAAAGCTTGGAAAGGTGACCGCAGTTTTGATTATTTTTTTTTTTTTGATCGCGTCAACACCTAGAGGTCATTACGTAACGGGTGACGCCAAGAGAAGTTTATATATATAAAGCGTGACCGATTGGAATATGTTATCATGGTATATGGAATATATATAGTCAAGTTACAGCCCCGCTCTTGTGTTAGGTAAGTCCACTTCGGGATCACCATAGCCCGTGCTACTTGGATCGTTTTGTTCCCAGTAGCTGAATCTAAAACAACATGGAATATGTTGGGTTTTTCAGAGGTTTGATTGATCACTAACAAGGTTATTGATTTTTAATGAGTTTTTTAATCGAAATATTTTAACTTTATTGTACAAATATTGTTTTGTAGCATTTTTTTCTCATTATAAATATGAATTGACGAATAATTGTATATTTTGACTGCATACAATTATTCATTCGTGAATAATGCATTCGTATGTTTGTGAATTTATACACAATTAAATATAAATAAATGCAGGGGGGGAAAATTTGTGGTTATTCAATTTTCCACTTCTTAAATTTTCCAGTAAACACTAATTTAATGAGAGTCAAGAAATAACATATTGTTTGAACATATTTTTGTTCAACAGCTGACGGAATTGTGCTACTGAAATTTCTGCTTTTTTTGGGGAGTTATAATTTCGGAAAAGATATTAGGTAGTAATTAAGGATTTGCATTAGTTTATTGCTATGTTACCTAATTCCTAGTTTATTTATATGTGATATATCAGTGGTTTCGTGAGTATAATTCAAACGAATTTCCTCTGCAAAGATTAAGACATAATATGTATTGAGTAAGTAAAATGATTGCAATTCCTGATTTTAGAATATCTTAAAAAATGAGCTATGGTGGTAATGCAAAGTCAGAGATTCGATGCATAAACACTAACTCGCCTGTTAATATATATATTTATGGACTGTTTAAAAATTCACTGCGGTTTAAACATATTAATTATACAATCAAATGTTTTTTCCCGTAACCGAAAACTAAATTATTTCAAAATGTTTATACCAAATATATACGAATAAAACATTGTTCCAAATTTGCAAAATATCTTGGCATATCCATGCAAGAGTGCGGCCATTAATCATAAGATGGTTATACTTTATATATATCATTGGTTATACCATTGGATATACTTGGTTATAGTTACGCGTTCATTAATACACAAGAGGCAGGTTATCAACAGCACCTACAAACCCGCCGTGCAAGAGAAAGAGATGCAAGATTGTTGCAAGAATGAGGTTAAGAAATGTTGCGTCTTTGGCCGCGGCCCGAGAAGCAAGCGGAGATGCCGCGGCCATCTTGTAGTGAAGTCCCAGACAAGGGGGAACTGGCATTCTCTTGGGATAGTTAAATTGTTAGCCGCACCTCGCTCACACTCCCTTCTATCCCTCTTCCTTGTCCCCTTTCTTTGCTACACATACTTTCTAATTTCCTCTTATTCCTATCTTCATTATCTTGGCCGTTTCTTTCAGTATCAAAGTCATCATTGTCACCATATTGACGTGGGTACAAAGTCATCATTGTCACCATATTGACGTGGGTACAAAGTCATCATTGTCACCATATTGACGTGGGTACAAAGTCATCATTGTCACCATATTGACGTGGGTACAAAGTCATCATTGTCACCATATTGACGTGGGTACAAAGTCATCATTGTCACCATATTGACGTGGGTACAAAGTCATCATTGTCACCATATTGACGTGGGTACAAAGTCATCATTGTCACCATATTGACGTGGGTACAAAGTCATCATTGTCACCATATTAACGTGGGTACAAAGTCATCATTGTCACCATATTGACGTGGGTACAAAGTCATCATTGTCACCATATTGACGTGGGTACAAAGTCATCATTGTCACCATATTGACGTGGGTACAAAGTCATCATTGTCACCATATTGACGTGGGTACAAAGTCATCATTGTCACCATATTGACGTGGGTACAAAGTCATCATTGTCACCATATTGACGTGGGTACAAAGTCATCATTGTCACCATATTGACGTGGGTACAAAGTCATCATTGTCACCATATTGACGTGGGTACAAAGTCATCATTGTCACCATATTGACGTGGGTACAAAGTCATCATTGTCACCATATTGACGTGGGTGGGTGCTTGTATTTCTTTCCTTCTTATTGCTGCTGTGTCACTATTCTCACTATCACCAGGGTTTTATGATTTGTCTTACTTTGTTGTTTTGTTTAACTTCTTGTATTCAGGGACGAATTTGTTATTTGTAATTTCTAAACAAGTCAGCCTTTTATTAATAGCAATAATGGTGACTTATCACCATCAGTGAAATCACACAATCACAAACCCTTGCTTTTATACTTAAGCAACAGCATGACTAACCCCAGCACCTGCGGTGTCATCACAATCATCATTTCACACCATCATTTAACACCTTAACTGTTGCTAAACAACTGATCACCATTTTCACTATAAAAAATAAACTCCTACGGAATTATCATCACTATCAACGAAGCTTCTATTCTGACGGCTGTTGCCATAGCAAAACCATCGTGGCAACTGTCACCATCATGTCAACTGTCACCATGTCAACTGTCACCATGTCAACTGTCACCATCATGTCAGCTGTCACCATGTCAGCTGTCACTATCATGTCAACTGTCACTATTAAAATAAATTACATCACTCCATAGTTCTTCGCCTATTTCTCATTCGTATTTTTCCGTCTACCTACGATATGCTTGGACATGCTAAGATATGCTGAGATATGCTAAGATATGCTAAGATATGCTAAGATGTGCTAAGATGTGCTAAGATATGCTGGGATATGCTAAGATATGCTGTGATATGCTAAGATATGCTAGGATATGCTAAGATGTGCTAAGATATGCTAGGATATGCTAGGATATGCTGGGATATGCTAAGATATGCTGGGACCCGCGACAAGGCGCACTAGCATCGACGTGGTTAGATTATCAATAGTTCAACAATGGCCTGACTTAATGTGATTCCAGCATGGAGTCCAGAAGTGGATAGAGGGAAGGGTAGATGGAACGGTAAGAAGGCGTGACGAAGGGAGAGAAAGTAGGGAGGAGGTGGCGGGGAGAATGTGGGAAAGGGAGAATGGGAAGGGGGTAGTGGGGAAGGGAATTTCTGGGACTCGTAGGGGCTGATAATGAGTTGTCTTCTAATCTGATTATCTCTCCCATCCTGGACCGTCCAGAGGAGACAGAGGAAGGGGTAGGCTAAGGTGGAAGGGGGGGACGGAGGAAGGCAGGGAAAGGGCGGGTATGGGGGGGGAGGGGAAGGTGGAAGAGAGAGTATGTGGCAGCATAAAAGAAAAAAACATAAATGTTTCTATACTGAGCAAGAGAAAAAACACATTGTTTCTATATTGAGCAAGAGAAAAAACATTGTTTCTATACTGAGCAAGAGAAAAAACACATTGTTTCTATACTGAGCAAGAGAAAAATCACATTGTTTCTATACTGAGCAAGAGAAAAATCACATTGTTTCTATACTGAGCAATAGAAAAAAACACAATGTTTCTATACTGAGCAAGAGAAAAAACATTGTTTCTATACTGAGCAAGAGAAAAAACACAATGTTTCTATACTGAGCAAGAGAAAAATCACATTGTTTCTATACTGAGCAAGAGAAAAATCACATTATTTCTATACTGAGCAAGAGAAAAATCACATTGTTTCTATACTGAGCAAGAAAAAAATCACATTGCTTCTATACTGAGCAAGAGAAAAATCACATTATTTCTATACTGAGCAAGAGAAAAATCACATTGTTTCTATACTGAGCAAGAGAAAAATCACATTATTTCTATACTGAGCAAGAGAAAAAACACATTGTTTCTATACTGAGCAAGAGAAAAATCACATTATTTCTATACTGAGCAAGAGAAAAATCACATTGTTTCTATACTGAGCAAGAGAAAAATCACATTGTTTCTATACTGAGCAAGAGAAAAAACACAATGTTTCTATACTGAGCAAGAGAAAAATCACTTTTTTTCAATACTGAGCAAGAGAAAAATCACATTGTTTCTATACTGAGCAAGAGAAAAAAAACACATCACTATTTCTATACTGAGCAAATACTGATATAAAATCAAACATGTGGATAAATTCCCTTTTGAACACCTTAGAAAATAAGTTACATTTTGCCAATTAGTCCTGAAGCCAATTACAAAATTAATGAAAACTATTTTTAATTTTCCACATTTATTATTCAACTTTGTTCATTGAATAAGAATGATTCTGAAGAACTCATAGTGGGAATTATCAAAAGAGAACCAATTTACTGCAGATATATGCAACATTGCTACAGATAATTGTTTATGAAACAATGGAAGAGATTAATATCAGAACAGTCACAGCCCAAAAAATATTTTTATCCTACGGATGTAAAGGGTAAGATAACGAATTATCCTGGAAAGGTGAAGCGGGAGATAACGAATTATCCTGTAAAGGTGAAGGATAAGATAACGAATTATCCTAGAGATTACCCAATCACACAGGTGTTAGAATGGTTATATCCCTTAGAGCAGTTGAAGCATATATATATATATATATATATATATATATATATATATATATATATATATATATATATATATATATATATATATATATATTTATATATATATATATATATATATATATATATATATATATATATATATATATATATATATATATTAAAAATCATTAAATTTCTAGAGCAGTGTGATAAAAGATACTAAAAAGGATTGCTTAGATCATGAATGCAGTATGAAGAAAATTAAGAATAATTCTAAAATTATATTCCTTCATGCCCTATTATACACATTCAATGCATTTATCTTTAATAATATTTCCCTAAGCCTAACTAGACGCATTAGAAACCATTTTTTCCTCGTGTGTAATAATCACTTTTACTCTCTCTCTCTCTCTCTCTCTCTCTCTCTCTCTCTCTCTCTCTCTCTCTCTCTCTCTCTCTCTCTCTCTCTCTCTCTCTCTCTCTCTCTCTCTCTCTCTCTCTCTCCATGACAGCTAAAATGTACGTTTTTGCCTCACAGAGCAGAAAAATAGATGGAATAATTGTACAAGGAATGGACTCGCACGTGGCATAGTGGGCTAAAAAGTGTATGTGTGGGGGGTCAGTTGATGGCTGACTGAACCCTTTGCCCAAGTTCACCAACACCAAAATTGAGCCGGGTTCGTGAACCCGAAAATATGTTGCGTGATACGGGGGACTACAACCTGGTTCTGGTCAAGAATTGTGAGTGGAATTTTTAACTGCTAAACACACATTGGGGTATTGAACTGGTTCACGTAGGTCTGACGTTGACTCGTTCATATAGTGATGTTAATGGTTCATATAGCCGTGTCTGGACTGGATCATATAAGATAAATGTGGCTCGCTCCTATAAGATAAAGGTGACTGGATCATATATTAGGATGAAGATGACTGGCTCCTATAAGATATAGTGACTGATTCCTTCAGGCTATGGGTGACTGACTCAAAATTTATACTTATAGTTATATATTTTAATTTACATTAAAAAGTTATATTAATATATAAACAAATATTTTAAATTTTATTTTTATTCTTTTTTTTAATTTAAGAAATAAGTTAATAATTGCAATAATTGCAATAATTCTTATTTTTCTTAACAGTATTAGCCAAAATTATTGATATTATTGCTACATAGTGCAAATTATTAATGTCAATTATCGTTCACAGTTAAATTATTAATAATATTATTATTAGTATAATGTTATTAATATAATATCATTATACTAATTTTTAATCACTATTTTTAGTATATTGTTTATGCCAGTCATTATTCTTGAAGAATTATAATATTAAAGATCTGTAATTCGTTTGTCTTTCTATAATTTTCATTGTCATTGCTAAAATTAAAATTATAATAGAACTATTATTATCACTATTTTTAATAATATTTTAATTAATTTAATCTATAATTAGTATAACAATTATCTCTAATATTATTTTTTAATCTGTTCTACTCTTATTAAGTAAAGAATTCCATATACTACAATTTTATAACTTATAGAAAATTGGATTCTTTAATATATATTTATTTAGGAACTGAGAAATGGAGAGAAAGAGAGTGAGAGAAAGATAAAGGGAGAGGGAAGGGAGAGACAATACAGATGTAGAAAGAGAGAGGAAGAGAGAGAGAAAGAGAAACAGGGGGAGAGGAATAAAGTAGAAGAAGCAAGGAAAATCATGATTATTAGTACATAAGAACTTTATTAGTGAAAGCAAAATAAAGTGTCCACACACACACACACACACACACACACACACACACACACACACACACACACACACACACACACACACACACACACACACACACATATACACACACATATACACACACATATACACACACACATATACACACGCATATATACACACACACACACACACACACACACACACACACACACACACACACACACACACACACATATACACACGCATATACACACACACACACACACACACACACACACACACACACACACACACACACACACACACACACACACACACACACATATACACACGCATATACACACACACACACACACACACACACACACACACACACACACACACACACACACACACACACACACACTCCATCTGACTCACGCGCGTGCGAAAGCACAAACAGTCCCACAAACGAACAATGAAACAAGCACATAGGGCCCCAATACGCGCCAGAATTCTCCTAAATAAAGATTAACGCACGCGGCAGGAATCGAACCCTGGCTACTATAAATACTCTGAGGACCGCGGGGGGGAAAAAAGTCAAATAAAATTTAAATTGGAGCATTGATTCCCACATGTTCGCTCACCCAGTTTTCCTGCAGGGGGGAGGGAGGGGGGGGGGGGAGTGAGAAGTGGTTGGGCTTTCAGTAGAGGAGAGTTCTTGTGCTTAAGAGAAAGGGTTAAAAAGGAGAAATATGGAAAGGGGTAGATGACGAGATGGGAAAAGCAAGAGAAGTAGAGAAGAGAGAGAGAAATTGGTAGAAAGAGAATGTAGGGAAATACAGGTAGAGAGAGGTAGATGGTGTGTGTGTGTGTGTGTGTGTGTGTGTGTGTGTGTGTGTGTGTGTGTGTGTGTGTGTGTGTGTGTGTGTGTGTGTGTGTAAATTAGGAAAATAAACACGCGATTAAAAATCCTTCCTAAACACTCCTTCTGAAGATGTATTAACATACGAAAGTACTTAAGGAAATTCCTGTTTCAATTTTCCTCCGTGGTCTGACACTGTCATATATATATATATATATATATATATATATATATATATATATATATATATATATATATATATATATATATATATATATATATATTTGTTTGACTCACAAACGTCTCAGGCCTCCACAAACAGGCGAATTGATCATATTTAACCTACCATCCATCCATCCCTTAACACCCCCCCCCCCCGTCTCAGCGCCATCTTGCTCAAACCGTTCAGAACCAAGTTTGATATACGAAACTCATAAACGCTTTGGCTCACAGCCTCTCAGATGTTGCCTCACAGATGTTGCCTCTCGGATGTTGCCTCTCAGATGTTGCCTCACAGATGTTGCCTCTCAGATGTTGCCTCTCAGATGTTGCCTCGCAGATGTTGCCTCTCAGATGTTGCCTCACAGATGTTGCCTCACAGATGTTGCCTCTCAGATGTTGCCTCACAGATGTTGCCTCACAGATGTTGCCTCACAGATGTTGCCTCTCGGATGTTTACTAAATTTATGATACTAGTCTTTAGACTTTAGCCTCTTGATATTAACGATGAAAGGCGATACGGTCTTGACCAAGATGCCAGACTCGTGTAAGTGCTTCTCCTCAAAGTGAGAGAAGGAGGAGGAGGAGGAAGGAAAGTTTTTCTTTGTTCTCTGGTGTTTCAAGATGGAGGCAAGGGGCCAGGTTCACGCAGCATTAATGCAAGTACTTAGGAACCTGAGGGCCAGATTCACGCAGCAGTTGTGCAAGTTCTTCCGAACCTGGGGACAGATTCACGCAGCAGTTGTGTAAGTATTTACGAACCTGGGGCCAGATTCACGCAGCATTAATGCAAGTACTTAGGAACCTGGGGGCCAGATTCACGAAGCAGTTATGTAAGTACTTACGAACCTGGGGCCAGATTTACGAAGCATTAATGCAAGTACTTAACGAACCTGGGGCCAGATTCACGAAGCATTAATGCAAGTACTTACGAGCCTGGGGGCAGGTTCACGAAGCAGTTATGTAAGTATTTACGAACCTGGGGCCAGATTTACGAAGCATTAATGCAAGTACTTACGAACCTGGGGCTAGATTCATGACGCAGTTATGCAAGTACTTACGAAACTGGGGCCAGATTCACGAAGCAATTGTGCGAGTACTTACGAACCTGGGGCCAGATTCACGAAGCAGTTATGTAAGTATTTACGAACCTGGAGCCAGATTCACGAAGCAGTTATGCAAGTACTTACGAACCTGGGGCCAGATTCACGAAACAGTTACGCAAGTACTTACGAACCTGGGATCAGATTCACGAAGCAGTTACGCAAGTACTTACGAATGTGTACATCTTAGCTCAATCTTTGACGGCTTTGGTTACATTTATTAAACAGTTTACAAGCATGAAAACTTGCCAATCAACTGTTGTTATTGTTATAAACAGCCTCCTGGTGCTTCGGAGCTCATTAACTGTTTAATAATTGTAAACAAAGCCGCCAAAGATTGAGAAAAGATGTACAGGTTCGTAAGTGCTTGCGTAACTGCTTCGTGAATCTGGCCCCAGGTTCGTAAGTGGTTACGTAAGTGCTTCGTGAATCTGGCCCCAGGTTCGTAAGTGCTTGCGTAACTGCTTTGTGAATCTGGCCCCCAGGTTCGTAAGTGCTGGCGTAACTGCTTCGTGAATCCGGCCCCAGGTTCGTAAGTGCTGGCGTAACTGCTTCGTGAATCCGGCTCCAGGTTCGTAAATGCTTGCGTAACTGCTTCGTGAATCCGGCTCATGGTAGCCTAGGTTATGACCGATCCCGGATATACAGGGCATGAATAATACGCCATATCTCTTCCCCTTAGGATATTGGGGTTTAAACATGATTCTCGTGAACGGTTATATAGCAGCAGTCGTAGATTAATTAGCGGTGTGGGTTGTTTGTTCAGGTGTAATTACGAGAGAGAAGCTAAAAGACGCAAAGAACTCGTTTCGGAGGTGTAATTGCCACCTTTGTTGTTATGGACGTCTCTAAGTAGCTGTTAGAATTTTTATCCTCTCTTGGGGGGTTGCATTGTTGCAACAGTGTGAAATATGGAGATTGCAGGACCATTCAGTGAGCCCACGTGAGGTGATAGGCTCAACATTCCTTGCTGCCAGGAGCACCACGACTCACTATTTCCACCATCACCATCATCACAACAGCTGTCAGGGCTTACACAGTCACCATTAGGAAGATGATAGTGATGAGGCTAAAGAGATGAATGTAGAGTGAGGTAGAGAGGTGAAGATAGGGTTGAGGTGTAGGTAGGGTGTGACCAGGTTATCTTGAAGTTATCTTGAGATGATTTCGGGGCTTTATAGTGTCCCTGCGGCCCGGTCCTCGACCAGGCCTCCACCCCCAGGAAGCAGCCCGTGACAGCTGACTAACACCCAGGTACCTATTTTACTGCTAGGTAACAGGGGCATAGGGTGAAAAGAAACTCTGCCCATTGTTTCTCGCCGGCGCCTGGGATCGAACCCAGAACCACAGGATCACAAGTCCAGCGTGCTGTCCGCTCGGCCGACCGGCTCCCTCAGGTAGGTGTAGGTAGGGTGTGACCAGGAGGGTTAAGATAGGGTGATATCAGAGAAACAAGAAAGAAGGGAAGCAGCAAGGGACGCTAATGAAGGAGAGAGAGAGAGAGAGAGAGGAATAAATTAAAAATATATAACACAAATATGCAGTAAACAAAAGTCATTAAAAATACCCACTGAAGATATAAATAGTGAGATAAGAATGGAAGGGAGAGATAAAGAACAGGATAAGAATACAACAGCAAGAATTACAGCCACTGGAAGAGAAGACGAATGAGGGAAATGGAGATGTAAACAAACTGAGAATGTTGACATAAGAAGAGAAACAAGATCCTTGGAGGGGAGGAAAGCTAAATAGAATTAGTAAGTGATGAGGTAAAGTGGAGAGAAAGAGGGAGAGACAAATTTTGGATAACAAAATATATAAAATTAACAAATCGTGTGACAAAATTGAACAATAACATTGGCTTTGAACAGTTGGATGTGACTCAGTGGTGAACACAATTGAACCATAGGTGTAAACAGCTGGATAAAACTAGGATATCGGCGCCGGTAGCGATGTAAAAAAAAATGTTTACAAGTGTTTTTACACCAGTGAAGATATCACAAAGGTCCCTGACAATAAACAGGACTTGAAAAGTCTCACGCGAAAACTTAGCAAACATCTAGACTATCATATGTGTACGGGCACACACACACACACACACACACACACACACACACACACACACACACACACACACACACACACACACACACACACACACACACACACACACACACACAAAAATGGAATGCACTTTGGGAACAGGTTGTGGAAGCAAATACTATTCATACTTTTAAAACTAGGTATGATAGGGAACTGGGACAGGAGTCATTGCTGTAAACAACCGATTGCTGGAAAGGCGGGATCCAAGAGTCAATGCTCGATCCTGCAGGCACAAATAGGTGAGTACAAATAGGTGAGTACACACACACACACGTGTGTGTGTGTGTGTGGCAAGATAATGCCAAAATTATGAGAAGGATTAAGACAGAGGATGTCCTCCTCGGTCTTAATCCTTCTCATAATTTTGACATGAGGCTTCAAGAAGACCTGGACAAACTGAAGGAATGGTCCAACAAATGGTTGTTAGAGTTTAACCCGAGCAGATGTAATGTAATGAAGATAAGTGTAGGAAGCAGGAGGCCAGATACAAGGTATCATTTGTCAGATGAAATTCTTCTAGAATCAGAGAGAGAGAGAGAGACTTGGGGATTGATATCACACCAGACCTGTCCCCTGAAGACTAGAGAAGCAAGGGTCCGAGAACTAGAGCTCGATCCTGCAAGCGCCAATAGGTGATACATTCTCTCACACTCACACATATACAAGTATTAAGGAAGGAGTAGCTAGAGAACTAACCGGTCGGTTGTTTCTCTAGATTATTCAAAACAATACTAAAGCAAAGATGGAGCCAGAGGGGATACGTAGCGGACGACAGGACGAAGGCGCACGCTGTCTGCTCTCGCCAGAGGGAGAGAGAGAGGGAGAAGGAGGGAGGGAGGGAGAGGGAGGGATGCTGGGAGTCAGAGACGGACCCACTAAGGCAAGATAAAAGGAAGGGTAGAGGAAAAGGTGATAGTGATGTATAATGTTATGGATGAATGAGAAACTTCTCAACTGGGGACACTAGCAGAGACAGATAACTTGAGCAACAGATATAAGTGTGTCAGGGCAAATCAAAAATACTATTACAATTTAGAAATCAACTACAATATTAGAGACATATGTACGTGCTGGCCTTCAAGATCCCATAACTTATTTTAAGGCACCTGCCAGGAATAGACAGCAAGTATGTTTCCGTACATCTACCACACACACACACACACACACACACACACACACACACACACACACACACACACACACACACACACACACACACACACACACACACACACCTGAAGATACACTCGTAAGACACAAAGAATGCCCTTATGGTTGATGAGAAAATGTTTCAATCCCTGGCACTAGAAGGAGTAGGAGGAGCTTAATAGAGGCAGACGCACAGGAGGCAGTGGGTAGGGATAGAGGGTAGGGAGAGTGGGTAGGGATAGAGGGTAGGGAGAGAGGGTAGGGATAGAGGGTAGGGAGAGAGGTGGAGAGAGGCACCCAGCAGCCAGCCAGTGCCGGCGAGGTGGGAGGGAGGGAGAGTGAGGGAGAGGGAGGGAGAGAGAAGCAGGAGGTTCTCGGAAGAGAAGAGAGTCGGGAAGGATGAGGAGGAGGAGGAGGAAGGCGGCCAAAGGGGGGAAAGGAGAAGGAGGAGGAAGTGGGGGGAATCTCGGACGCCATTTTGTGCGGGAGAGCACGGTCTTGGCCGGCTAATGGATGTGTTGTGATGATGGCCAAGACTTATATGATGAAATATGGAAGACCTTCTCCAGATCTCATTTAATTCACACATTCCTCACTATCATCTTAAAGACGTAGTTCAAGCATCACCAATCATCGCTTCACCCCCCCCCCCAACACGAGGGCCCAGAACACGGCTGTACCATAATTAAACCCATACGATCGGAAATGAAACCCGACGCTAACGATATCTTCAATATATATGCAGGCGAAATCTATTGAAATTCAGGCGGCCATCTTGTGTAACCTGTAGAAGCATCTAAGGGTCAGAGGCAGGGTAGCCTCAGGGCCTTGGTGGAGGAAGCCAGGGTACAGCATCATAATTAGATTGTCAGGATGCTAGTGTTACGAGGAAATTGGATTCTAGATGTTTCAGAATTTCTCCTCCCTGTTGCTCTCTCTCGCTCCCTCCGGCAGACGAAGATTTGGCCGTCTGGTGAGAAGTGAAGGTGTATAGAATTTCCAGTCTCTAAGACGGACACTGGAGAGATATTCCTGTGTGCTGTATTAATCCCCGCAGGCTTGTTGAACCGACGGTAGGCACGTAGCTGGGCTTCTTGTCGCACGCTAACACGCTATAGTCCTCCCTACCCCGCTACCATAAACATTTTTCATGAAAATAAAACAAATTATCTTTGAAAACATTGACACATTGTTGCACAGTCTATCACAACATGTGTAGGTGAAGCCTCGTACCAACCTGCCAAGGTGTGGCGTTAACCAAAGCCAGTGTGCATAAGAAATCAATAAGCCAAAAGTGCAGCAAGAACGAACACACACACACACACACACATACGCATCTCTGAGACTTATACGAGGTCTTCCGCCATTTTGTTCCAGCCTTGGCCTCACCTTCAGAGAGTCGAAGGACATCAATACAGATGACTTTGTCTTTCATAGGTTGGCACGCCTGTCTGTCTCTGACGTCATCGCGCCTATCTGAAAACATAACTTGAGATTGAATGATTCTACATAAAGTGTCACATTTTTTAAAGCAAAAATGTCACATTTTATATAAACAAGTACATAGGTATATAATAGATATACACATATAAAACATTCCCCAATATTGACTATTCTCTCGACTACTAATTAATCACAATAATTAACATACCAGAATAGTGATGTGTCAATCCTCAGACACACTAACCTTGTCAATACTGCCGAAATGTTAGTGGAAAAATGTAAGGATTTCGGAATATCGCATAATTAATATACAGTCGCCGTCTCCCGGCCAATACCTGTCAATATAACTCATCAGACGTAAATGCTGAATTCACTGTCGTTGATTTGATAAACTGATGGAGTGTGAGGTATTAGATAGCCTTCCTGGTACCCGCCTTGAGGGCATTGCTAATGCCTGAGACGTCAATTCAAGACGCTGTTCAAAGTAACTCTTACTCAAGGAGATTATTAATTATTTTGATGTATTCTATTTTAAAGTTGTGGCTGGAATGGGAACTTGTATCGCACGAGTCTAAGAACTTGTATATCTGACTTTAAATGCAGGTAAAACACGTGACTGTGATCAGTGATGCTTGTGAGGATTTGTTCACGTGTGTATGTTGTTCTATTATGTTGGTGTCTGTGGGTATGTTATTCTATTATGTTGGTGTGTGTGGGTATGTTGTTCTATTATGTTGGTGTCTGTGTGGAGGCTGTGTTCTCCTATGTTGGTGTCTGTGTGGAGGCTGTGTTCTCCTATGTTGGTGTCTGTGGGTATGTTGTTCTTGCATGTTGGTGTCTGTGTGTATGTTGTCCTATTATGTTGGTGTCTGTGTGTATGTTGTTCTCCCATGTTGGTGTCTGTGTGTATGTTGTTCTCTCATGTTGGTGTCTGTGTGTATGTTGTTCTTGCATGTTGATGTCTGTGTGTACGTTGTTCTCCTATGTTGGTGTCTGTGTGTATGCTGTTCTCCCATGTTGGTGTCTGTGTGTATGTTGTTCTCTTATGTTGGTGTCTGTGAGTATGTTGTTCTACCATGTTGGTGTCTGTATGTGGCTTGTGCTACCATGTTGGTGTCTGTATGTGGCTTGTGCTACCATGTTGGTGTCTGTATGTGGCTTGTGCTACATAATCGACACTATTTTTCCAACTTAATACAAAAAAATCCCCCAAACTACACATAAATATTATTGCTGTCTCATTGCCAGCGAATATTTCCGCAGCATTGTTTGATACAAAACACTTCAGGGAGCTCAATCGACCTTCTGGGAGCTCGATCGACCTTCTGGGAGCTCAATCGACCTTCTGGGAGCTCAATCGACCTTCAGGGAGCTCAATCGACCTTCTGGGAGCTCAATCGACCTTCAGGGAGCTCAATCGACCTCCAGGGAGCTCAATCGACCTTCAGGGAGCTCAATCGACCTTATGGAGCTCAGTCGACCTTCTGGGAGCTCGATCGACCTTCTGGGAGCTCAATCGACCTTCTGGGAGCTCAATCGACCTTCAGGGAGCTCAATCGACCTTCTGGGAGCTCAATCGACCTTCAGGGAGCTCAATCGACCTCCAGGGAGCTCAATCGACCTTCAGGGAGCTCAATCGACCTTATGGAGCTCAGTCGACCTTCTGGGAGCTCGATCGACCTTCTGGGAGCTCAATCAACCTTCTGGGAGCTCAATCGACCTTCAGAGAGCTCAATCGACCTTCTGGGAGCTCAATCGACCTTCAGGGAGCTCAATCGACCTTCAGGGAGCTCAATCGACCTTATGGAGCTCGATCGACCTTCTGGGAGCTCGATCGACCCTTCAGAGAGCTCCAGTGACCAAACAGCTTGTTGCCAAAAGTATAATACATACACCAGCTAAAAGAACACCCAAGAAATGTACCGAGGAGCCCATTAATACACCTGTATGTTCATTTCCATGAGCAAGCGAGTGGAGTCTTACATACACACATTACATTTAATAATTTAGGTAAACAGGACTATCTGGTACCCGAGACATCCTTCAGGTGGTTGAATTACCTGCAGCAATAAATTCCTCATCTACGCACCTTGCTAGACGTCATTCCATACCAGGTAAGGACAAACGCGACCTTAACAGCGTTGTTAATTAAGGACTAGAGTCCTTATATGTGTCTCTGGCGCGCACATCTCTCCATTTTGGGCCGCCCACAACCACTCATCCTCTGCTACAAAGGAGGAGCAGTTTCTGTAAGCAACACCGCGAGATATTAATTCATTTTCGAATCGCCTTCATTATCTTAGAGACAAAGGAGGCGATGAGCCTGCTGAGGTGTTCTAATGGAACACAACGAAGCTCGTCCTCTTGTGTTCCATTCTCAGTAGATGTACCCACGTCTACTGAGACGGGGAAGCTTGAAGCTTCAGCTAAGGGGAAGGCTTTGCTTTTGATCAGTAGATCTCAGGCTTCAACTAGGGTGAAGGCTTTGCTTCAGAAGAGTAGGGCCCAGGCTTGAAGCTTCAGCTAGGGTGCTAGAGCCCAGGCTTGAGGCTTCAACTAGGGTGAAGGCTTTGCTTCAGAAGAGTAGGGCCCAGGCTTGAAGCTTCAGCTAGGGTGCTAGGGCCCAGGCTTGAGGCTTCAACTAGGGTGAAGGCTTTGCTTCAGAAGAGTAGGGCCCAGGCTTGAAGCTTCAGTTAGGGTGAAGACTTTGCTTCAGAAGAGTAGGGGCCCAGGCTTGAAGCATCAGCTAGGGTGCTAGGGCCCAGGCTTGAAGCTTCAGCTAGGGTGAAGGCTTTGCTTCAGACTTACGATGTAGCGAGGAAAGACCGAATCTAACGGCTTAAGGGCTGAAACTAGGCATGGTAAACTTCAGAAGTATAGATAAACTTTGAGACGTGTAGGTAAGGCTTCAGACGTGTAGATAAGGCTTCAGACGTGTAGGTAAGTCTTCAGACGTGTAGGTAAGCCTTCAGACGTGTAGGTAAGGCTTCAGACATGTAGGTAAGCCTTCAGACGTGTACGTAAGCCTTCAGACGGGTAGGTAAGCCTTCAGACGTGTAGGTAAGCCTTCAGACGTGTAGGTAAGTCTTCAGACGTATAGGTAAGCCTTGAGACATCAGAGTAGCCCTGGAACACCGCAATTCTACCTTCAGGCGTGAGTGGGACGAGAATAGTGGAAATAGATCAAAACTACAATATTTAACGAATCAATAGAGGCCTTTTTCATTTAATTTGAGCGGAAATTAAATAATTTTTATTTTGTGTTTTTCGTATTAAAGAGTTAAGAGGAGCTGTTGAAGCGGATTACACACACGGGAGACAGCTGAGGAAGGAAGACCCCGAGGCAATATAGAGTCGTTTGACGGGTGGTATAATATTGTACAGTTCCTTGTAATATTCCAGATGTCATCATTTTTACCTGTTACTGAAATTATATTTTAGAAAGAGAGAGAGAGAGAGAGAGATTAGACGTTGTGAGATATGTTTGTTGCTGAAGACGTGAATAGGTAGAAGTGAGCTTGAATGGGTTAGAAGTGATCTTGCATGGGTTGAAAGTGAGCTTGAATGGGTTGAAAGTGAGCTTGAATGGGTTGAAAGTCAGCTTGCATGGTTTCTTTAAAGAGTTTTAATGTTATCAAATGGATTTAAATCCTCCATGTAACAGTGATTATATATATATATATATATATATATATATATATATATATATATATATATATATATATATATATATATATATATATATATATATATATTGATATTTATATTGCTTGTGAGAACATAGTTGTGGTGTAGCGGCTTTAACAAGGGTGGAACTCTAACAAGCAGGGCTCTAACAAGCGGAACTCTAACAAGGGGGACTCTAACAAGCGGGACTCTAACAATCGGGGACTCTAACAAGCAGGGCTCTAACAAGGGGGTTGCATGTATGGATGACGCGATCAGAGGTCACCCAGCATAGAGTCGGGGTCACGCACAAATAGAGCCAGCTCTATTTTATATAACAGACAGGTAGATATGACTATTATTTTGTTCACACAACTGCCAGAGACGGCTTTATTATGTATACCCGGCCATACAAGGCTCTATTGTTCTACCCAGCTGAACTCTATTTTATTGAACAGGTACACACCACTCTATTTTATATATCCGGCACGAAGGGCTCTATTTTGCAAACCCGACTGGGACGGGCTCTATTTTTTACACCTTCCAAGAATAGTTTTGTATTCATGACACAAATCTTTGATTGGCACTATTTAATATATGCGGCAGTAATGGCTATATTTTGTTATATCCAACTGAAGTCGCGTTTTTGGATTTGCAATCAAATTGCAATTTCAAATTGTAATTTCAATCAAATTGGACCGGCCGCGGGGACGCTAAGGCCCGAAATCATCTCAAGATAACCTCAAGATAACACAGTCTGTTTAAATGTAGCTGGAAGAGAGGTTAGGTTGGTTTGGGCTGGGCTTGGGTCGGCTAGGATAGGTTAGATTGAACTAGGTTAGGTTAGGTTAGGTTAGCCTTGATCAGGTAAAGTTATTCCCTGGCTGTCTGATGTCATTCCTGGACTGTCTGATGTCATTCCTGGACTGTCTGATGTCATTCCCTGACTGTCTGATGTCGCGTTCCGACATTCTGAGGTCATGCTTCATGATATATATATATATATATATATATATATATATATATATATATATATATATATATATATATATATATATATATATACACACAACACCTGACCTGATCAGTCAGGTGTTGACAAAGGCTCAGATCGGCCGTAACGTTCATCTCTGTTTCCCATTTCTCTGTGGATTTTCCGCATACAAGTGATCAGTGTTTAGTGATTGTCAATTGCATATATATAATATATAAAGAGTATCACCCACGAAACCTCTCTCAGTGTACAGCAATAGCAACTAACCTGTTGCAAATAACCGCGGATGAAGCCATTAACACAGTGGACAAAACTGGAGACAATCTCCACTACAACACACTGAGTAATGGATGTAGGCACACTTAAACCCACTTAATGGTCTTTTACGCCCAGCAAAGCTTGTTCCAGTTTTAGTCCATGCTAGAGATCATGCCATTGGCCGTCCGCAATATATCCGATGTTGTATGATGTATTTTTGTTCAATTTCACGCTGAAACAGATGTGAACACTTAAAGGTATTCAGGTAATTATAGTCGGGAAATATCAGAAATTAATTCACAATACATTCGTTTGCTATTAAATATATTTGACCTAAGCCACAAACTTGAAAGAAATACAGAAACAATTTTTAAATGACCGTTCAATATTGCACTAGAAAACAACAGAACATATAGAGTGGGAAAACATGTGTAGGTTAAAACTCGTCTAACCTAAAGGTGATGTAGCGAAGTGTGCAACTGGATAAATTGGTCAAGCTTCCTGCTAACAGCGAGGTGTTTTAAAAACACCAAAAAGTTTTGAAGGTCAGAGCATATATATATACTCTCGCAACAGCTACACACCACCACCTCTCTTCCCCAACTCTGTGACACGGTTGCAAAGGTAAAGAGATAATTGCACTTTTCATTTGAGTACCAGCAAGAGAAGCCATCAGAGACAAGAGTAATCGAGTACGGGGCTTAACTACCCGTGTTAGAAGGATATTGTTGTGGAAAATGTAGTAGCCTTTAACAGTGGCGTGAGAGAGAGTCCGAGCTGTTAAATCAGGAAAACTCCATTTGTTTATTTTTGTTTAGAGGTAAAGTTGCCGCGGCGTCCGGGATAGAGGACAGGGGGAAAAGAGACAGGGAAGGACAGGAACTGAAGCGGAGTTGTGGGATAGGGGAATAGATAAAGAGGATAAATGGTACGAGACAAGTTTAAGAAAGTAGTTATTCTGAGACGGAAAATTATAAAAAAACAGATAAAGTGTCATAGAATAGACAGCAGGAGCATATATTAGAAGGTTATCTTGAGGTTATCTTGAGGTTATCTTGAGATGATTTCGGGGCTTTAGTGTCCCCGCGGCCCGGTCCTCGACCAGGCCTCCACCCCCAGGAAGCAGCCCGTGACAGCTGACTAACACCCAGGTACCTATTTTACTGCTAGGTAACAGGG
Source organism: Procambarus clarkii (assembly GCF_040958095.1). NCBI lineage: Eukaryota > Metazoa > Arthropoda > Malacostraca > Decapoda > Cambaridae > Procambarus > Procambarus clarkii. The sequence goes on along the minus strand of NC_091222.1, from coordinate 27,409,276 downwards.
GCATAGGGTGAAAGAAACTCTGCCCTCTTACTCTGAAAGATAAGAGCATAAAACAGACAACAAGAACACAGACCAGAACAGAGAGCAAGAACATTGAACAAACTGAACAAAATCTTAAACTACATGACTTGTGTTGATAAGAAGGATATGGGTATTAGATTATTAATATTTAGATAACGAATGGGTTAATGGGGAAGGTATGATTGAAGGGGTGATAAATGGGTAATGAATGGGACATACTGTTAAATGATAAATGACCGTCGAGAATGATAAACAGGAATAAGATATGATGCGATAAAGTGAAACAAATATGATAACGGATGTTTAAACAGGTGATGGGGCGAAATAGGACAGTCAACTGGCGATAGACCAGACAGAGTTGGTGAAGATTTAGACAGACAGACAGCTTGAGACGGGCCAGAGAGACAGTTGAAGTGTTAGACAGACAGATACTGAAATATATAAAATTACTACCGAAAAAAATCATTCAGATATCATTCATTCATCATTCATTCAGAATCAGAATCAAAAAATCATTCAGAATCAAACTTATTCAATGATAGAAAAACTGAAACAAGCACAATGAAGAATGGAAAAGAAGAGTGAAGAAAGGGGAAGCAAGAGTAACAGATTGAGAGACCAAAAGGCAAAGAGGAACAGAAGAAAGTGACAGAAGTGTGATGTTACGAAAGGGGGGAATAGGAGATAGGAAACAAGTCACGAGGGATAGGCAGCAAGGACAGAAACAAGGAACGGAAGAGGGGAAGAAAAGAATGGAAGAGAGAAAATCTTCCAGAGAAAGAAGGGAAGAATATGAACTAAATAAAAACAAAACAGAGGGTGATGGAGACTAACAAATGGGAATACCCAGACGCTGATAAAGCTGGGGTATGAGAGAGAGAGAGAGGGGAAGGAAGGAATTATCAAGGGAAAGCGCCAAGCCATTACGCAGGATAAGGATTTGGGATGGGACGGGGGAAATGAATGGTGCCTCTCTCTCTCTCTCTCTCTCTCTCTCTCTCTCTCTCTCTCTCTCTCCTCTCTCTCTCTCTCTCTCTCTCTCTCTCTCTCTCTCTCTCTCTCTCTCACTCTCTCTCTCTCTCTCTCTCTCTCTCTCTCTCTCTCTCTCTCTCTCTCTCTCTCTCTCTCTCTCTCTCTCTCTCTCTCTCTCTCTCTATTTCACTATTATATTGGGGCACCATTCATTTCCCCCGTAAAATATAATAGAGAGAGAGAGAGTGTGTGAGAGAGAGAGAGAGAGAGAGAGAGAGAGAGAGAGAGAGAGAGAGAGAGAGAGAGAGAGAGTGTATGAGAGAGTGAGAGAGAGAGAGAGAGAGAGAGAGAGAGAGAGAGAGAGAGAGAGAGAGAGAGAGAGAGAGAGAGAGAGAGAGAGAGAGAGAGAGAGAGAGAGAGAGAGAGAGAGAGAGAGTGTGTGTGAGAGTGAGAGTGAGAGAGAGAGAGAGAGAGGTGTGGGAAGGGGGAAATGTTATTAGTGGAGAAGTGGACTGGCATTGAAGATCCTGGGAATGACAGATGAGGGAAGGAGAGAGACACCAAGAATAATTGAGGACAATGAATAAGGAACCAATGTGACAGACCCGTCCAGTGAAGTGAATTTAAATAATGAATTATTAAAACGTTTCATGAATGACAAACTTGGAAATGCATTGTATTATCAAACACTTTGGAAACATAAACAATGAACGTTTATAAGACGTTTGGAGATATTAGACGTAAATTAATACATTTGTATGTTTGTTTATTATTACAATCTTATTAATCTTATTAATCTTATTAAGCATTGGTCAGGGTAGTTATGTGCTCTTAATCTTACGAATCTCTACGACGTAGCCGCTACGTCGTGGTACGCGTCGTAAGTCAAGACGTACGACCCTCTCCGACCGTACCTAACCTGTATGTCGAAGCACGAATGCCCAAAATGCCCAAAACAGTACTGTACATATAGTACAGTACTATATGTACTGTGAACCAAATTCTGAGCCTGCCATCAGGGTTATCTTGAGATGATTTCGGGGCTTAGCGTCCCCGCGGCCCGGTCCCCACTTCTCCGGCGAGAAACAATGGGTAGAGTTTCTTTCACCCTATGCTCCTGTTATCTAGCAGTAAATAGGTACCTGGGTGTTAGTTAGCTGTCACGGGCTGCTTCCTGGGGGTGGAGGCCTGGTCGAGGACCGGGCCGCGGGGACACTAAGCCCCGAAATCATCTCAAGATAACCTCAAGATAGAAGATAACCCGACCAGGCCTCCTTAGGTACCTGGGAGTTAGACAGCTGCTACGGGCTGCTTCCTGGGGGATGTGTAACAAAAAGGAGGCCTGGTCGAGGACCGGGCCGCGGGGACGCTAAGCCCCGAAATCATCTCAAGATAACCTCAGGATAACCTCAAGAAGCCCTGAAATAATTGATGACTGAGGGATAAGATACTTTTATCCTTAACTTTATTCTTAAATAATCTTAAATATTCTTTCTAAAAAAAATAATATATTCTTAAACCAGCGTTTCGTTTCCCTTAAGAAACACGATCAGAAACTATGAAACGAAGGAGATAAATGGCCGTTAAACGAGGTGGGTCGTTAATAGCTGGTTTGAGTACCTGAGACCGGTCGTTCCATAAGGTGCGCATCACTTACGCAGGTCGTAATATCGAGTTTACCTCACCCTCAGTCTGGTCGTTACACCCGATTTACATTAATAAGGAGTGTGCCGCTATACATGGATATTATCACTCAAGGCTTTCGTTATATCTAGTCTGTCTTAGCTAATTCCTAGAACTTTTCAGCGTTATCATGGCTGTCATTATATCTAGCCTTTGTTCTTATGGTGGCCATTATATCCGGCTTTCCTTCCTAAGGCTGTCATTATATCTGGTCTTTGTACTTAAGACCTTCATTATATCTGGTCTATGTACTTAAGACCATCATTATATCTGGCTTTCCTTCTTACTTAAACTGGCCCGCGTTATCAAGGCGGTCGTTATCTAGTCTACGTTATAAAAGAATGTCGTTATATCTGGTCTCCATTACGAAGGCTGGTCCCTATATCTAGTCTGCATTAACAAGGACGGTCCATATATCAAGCTGGGGTTATATAGCCTGGTTCCTATATCTAATCTACATAATCATAGCTAATCGCCATATCAGTTATTCAGTTATCGAGGTCGGTCTTTATATGAAGGTTGTAATCATCAATCATCAAAACTGGTAGTTTCATGCAACAAACAATTAACGACAGTACTTCGTTATCGCCTTTAAGAGGTAAACGAAGGTTTTTCGTTTAACTGCTGAAGTTCATGAAACACAAGACGTTGGTAACTCTGTACAATCGTCTCTCCGTTCGTTAGTAAACTGTACGCCTTTGTTCACTCAGCAGTAATTGGGAACCTGATTGTTAAACGATTGACGGGTCGTTAGTAAGACTTACCATGAACTATGGGGAAGACAAACTCTCAGTCTGTTAACAGGAGTCAGCAGTCGTCTGTTCCTGTATCACCTTTGTAAAAAAACAAAAAGATATTGGCAATATTTCTTATAATATGTTCATTTTTTCTGAATTTAAAGTGATGTTCAAAATGTTCTGCATTTTGGTCGGGAAAAGGGAGCCGGTCGGCCGAGCGGACAGCACTCTGGACTTGTGATCCTGTGGTCCTGGGTTCGATCCCAGGCACCGGCGAGAAACAATGTGCAGAGTTTCTTTCACTCTATGCCCCTGTTACCTAGCAGTAAAATAGGTACCTGGGTGTTAGTCAGCTGTCACGGGCTGCTTCCTGGGGGTAGAGGCCTGGTCGAGGACCGGGCCGCGGGGACACTAAAGCCCCGAAATCATCTCAATATAACCTCAAGATAACGGCATATACCAATTTCGAAACTGTAGCTGATATATGTGAAAAGCAGACAAAAATAGGGTTACATAGGCCAGTCTCTTAGACTGGCCTATTTATTCCGAGGAGGAGCAGCCGAAGTGCAGATTACACATCTAAATGGTCCATGTAAACAGTATGGAATAAGTCTCCAATTTATAACCCCCTTCGCCTAAAGAGACCAGGCCTTAGTGACTAATGTAGCGTCGCTTACTGGTGCTTATGCTATTAGAATGGTTTTAGGTTTGAGGAATAGGTTATGAACGAAATTATTGCGAGGTATTAGTCTATGCCGGAGCGATGACTGTGTTTGCAACTTGTATATGAAAATATAAATGTTGCTATAACAAGTAAGGTGCTACCTGGTTCATACCTGCTTGATGGGGTTCTGGGAGTTCTTCTACTCCCCAAGCCCGGCCCGAGGCCAGGCTTGACTTGTGAGAGTTTGGTCCACCAGGCTGTTGCTTGGAGCGGCCCGCAGGCCCACATATACCTGGTTGATGGGGTTCTGGGAGTTCTTCTACTCCCCAAGCCCGGCCCGAGGCCAGGCTTGACTTGTGAGAGCTTGGTCCACCAGGCTGTTGCTTGGAGCGGCCCGAGGCCAGGCTTGACTTGTGAGAGCTTGGTCCAACAGGCTGTTGCTTGGAGCGGCCCGCAGGCCAGGCTTGACTTGTGAGAGCTTGGTCCACCAGGCTGTTGCTTGGAGCGGCCCGAGGCCAGGCTTGACTTGTGAGAGCTTGGTCCACCAGGCTGTTGCTTGGAGCGGCCCGCAGGCCAGGCTTGACTTGTGAGAGCTTGGTCCACCAGGCTGTAGAACTGCGCTATGTAACCTGGTCTGCGGAGCTAATCACTACTAAAGTACACTTAAATATAATCTCTTTGTAAACACACAATTATCTCAATCCTCGACCGTCCACAAGTGGTTGGGCACCATTCCTTTCCCCCGTCCCATCCCAAATCCTTATCCTGACCCAGTGTTATAGTCGTGATGGCTTGGCGCTTTCCCCCTGATAGCTCCTTTCCCCTCCTTCAATTCATACAGATATATACAGATTTCCAAAAGCTTTATCTGTCAGCAAATGATTCGAGATTCGCATTTTATTACAAGTATATATGACTCTAGACAACATAGAATCTTTAAAATCTTCATTTAGTAATAGATCGTAACTTGAAATCTGTAGAAACTTGCAATTAGAAAAGATTATAAAAGCATGAAACTCATGGTTTATTGAGAAAGAAAAAACGAAAGAAATATTATTATTATACAGGCGATGAGTCACAATAACGTGGCTGAAGTATGATGACCAGACCACACACTAGAAATTGAAGAGACGACGACGTTTCGGTCCGTCCTGGACCATTCTCAGTCGACAATCGACTTGAGAATGGTCCAGGACGGACCGAAACGTCGTCGTCTCTTCAATTTCTAGTGTGTGGTCTGGTCATCATTATTATTATAGTTATATTATTATAGAAATATTATTGAGAAAGAAAAACCGAAAGAAATATGTTATTAGTTATATTATTATAGAAATATTATTGAGAAAGAAAAATCATGTAGATATTATGATTAAATCTCAGCCATTTGTATCAAATGATGAACGATAGAACTCTTGTTAAGTGTTTGGAAATATTAAACAATAACCCAACAATAAATTAAGATTTAAAGAAAGGGGAAGAAAAGGTTTACAAAACTAGTATTATTGCATGTTCAAATTATGTTCATTTAGCTGTTAATGGTATTCACTTGGCTTGGGAGTAGAACAGCTTGCGTCGTTGAAACGAACTGGGCAGATATACCTCAGGTGTACAGCTGTGACAGGTGTACCACAGGTGAACAGATGCAACAGGGGGCAAAAGATACGACAAATATACCTCTATAACAGGTGCAAAAGATATCACAGGTAACCAGCTGTAACAGGCAGAAGACAAATGCACAAAACATCATACCATCAAAAAAACAGCTTTTGAAGCATTCATTTTACAAGGAGACGAAGATTCTGCATCTCACACTATCTGCGGAGATGAGTTTGAGAAGAGCAATGTGGAAGAGAAAACAGAGATGCAAATCTAAGCAGAATAGTGAAGATGGGTGGATGCTGCTAACATGTCCGACGTCTCTGGAATGGGAGGTGGGGGGATAGGGAGGCTGGGAAAGAGGGGGAAACGGGGGTGCAGGAGAAATGGGGTAGCGTCGAAGCGGTTGGGGCGAGAGGTAAGGGAGGAAAGCCAAGACTGGCGTTCAGGGCCAGGAGAACCCGTGTTTAACTTGCGGTGTTTGGGATACGAGGGAGCTGGGAGGGTTGAGGTGACTTCAGACCCAAGTAATCAATACTTCCCTGTCGATACTATTGCACTGTTTCTGTGTCCGCCTCTTATTAAACCATATTTTTTTCCTGTATAGTAGTTGAATTTGTGTTTTGTACTGCTATGCTACTTGTACCTGTACCATCTTCTTGAGGTTATCTTGAGATGATTTCGGGGCTTTAGTGTCCCCGCGGCCCGGTCCTCGACCAGGCCTCCACCCCCAGGAAGCAGCCCGTGACAGCTGACTAACTCCCAGGTACCTATTTACTGCTAGGTAACAGGGGCATTTAGGGTGAAAGAAACTTTGCCCATTTGTTTCTGCCTCGTGCGGGAATCGAACCCGCGCCACAGAATTACGAGTCCTGCGCGCTATCCACCAGGCTACGAGGCCCCATGAAGCACTAGTATCTATGCTGTATTCATAGTCTACGAGTTTCTCAATTACAGCTATATATATTAAATAATGCGAAAACTCATTATTTCTGTGATTTGGCAACAATTATTTACCATTAAAAAAAAATAATGTATTATATATCTCACGTACTTAAACATTTCCCTAATTTCAAAGTTGTTTATGATGTATATTTAGAAATAATACAATATATAGAGAAAATAGTGTCTCACGCCCGTTTATACAATATTGAATTTTGCATTACCTGATGCAAGTGAAATTTAGATTAATAATTGTATTATATTGATCGATTTTATTTATAGTCTAAAAGATTATACAGAAGGAACAGTCAATGTATAAATTAACGTTTTAAAGGGTCCATCGAGTATAATATTCAGAGTATTAATGAAAAAGTTTCTGTAATATTAGATAACCTTCAGATTAGGATACCGTAATATACTTATTGAATAACCTTTCAGATATCAAGAAATACTTGAGTATAAAAAATACGGAGAATGCATAAAGATGAAGACGTTAGATTTAGCGTTGCATAAAATGAGTGAAATACAGCTTCATCTCTTCCTCCCAGCCAATCAGGAGGTTATCTTGAGGTTATCTTGAGATGGTTTCGGGGCTTAACATCCCCGCAGCTCGGTCCTCGACGAGGTTATCTTGGGGGTTATCATGGGATGATTTCGGGGCTTCGAACCTACGTCCGGGATGATTCCAGACGCGCCTTAATAGACTGCACCACAACATGGTCAAAAGAATTGCAACCTGGAGTGCTACTTAGTAAATAGTGAATTACGCAGGATATCTCTGGACAACACAGCGAATGCATTAATGACTGAAGAACAAAGTACTAATACTTTATGTCTAATCTATGATACTACAGCTTCGAAATTACCTCTTTAAATGTGAATGTTGTTCTAGTTGAGAATTGCTTCAACTCGCTGGTTGCAATTGTCCCACTGAAAGCAGTTTGTGCAGGAAATCTTCTGTGCTTTCAGTAATTATCTTCAGATAGTTTGTGGCTGTTTTCATCTTCACTTGAAGGAATGACACCATCAGTAACTAATTAGAAAGATAAATAGTGGAATTTAGGATTACTAATAGAATAATCTCCCTCATTGTAGTTTTATCTTTATCAGCAGATTTCGGAATGTCTTATTATTCTTACAAGCAAGTTGATAAGTATTATCATTATTAAAGCAAGTAATATTCCCTTGCTTATACAAACACACACACACTGTATATATATATATATATATATATATATATATATATATATATATATATATATATATATATATATATATATATATATATATATATATATTACTTTAATATAAACAAACCAAAACCATTAACAAGCTAACAAAGGACTTTATTACCTTGATAGGCGAAGTCCTTAATTGTGAAGTCTGAAGAACAGGTGTGACATCTTTATTGAAACTTTCCAAGGCTGATTAATGACGTCCAAAATCACTATAAATTTATTGAGTGATTGTCTTGTAGCGAGGTGGGCTCAGGGGGGGAAATATTTTCCCTGAATAGTGACATGACGTTTGTCTGATCATATCGTTTGAAAAATGAGATGTCAGGAGTGTGATTTGATTGTGTTAATTTGATATTTTAGACATGATAGTGCTTTTAGGGTTTTAATTGCATCGTTTAAGGTCTTTGGGTGATGCGAGATGTCACTCGGGTATATGACTAGTGATATAGGTAAGGTATGTGTAGTGATATAGTCTAGTGATATAGTCGAGGGGTTTTCAAGTGATATAGTCACGGCTTGTCAGTGCCTACAGTCATTATTGTCGCTAACTTGTGATGTCTGATGGATATAGTGATGTCTGTGGAGATAGTGATGTCTGTGGAAATAGTGATGTTGTAGAGATAGTAATATCTGTCAACATGGGGATTAATATAAAGATATTCACGCTTTTAACGATGTTGCCTGGATCTTGGCCGCTAAAGACTGCTTGGATCTTGGCCGCTGAAGACTGCTTGGATCTTGGCCGCCGACGACTGCTTGGATCTTGGCCGCTGAAGACAGCTTGGATCTTGGCCGCTGAAGACTGCTTGGATCTTGGCCGCTGAAGACTGCTTGGATCTTGGTCGCTGACGACTGCTTGGATCTTGGCCGCTGAAGACTGCTTGGATCTTGGCCGCTGAAGACTGCTTGGATCTTGGCCGCTGAAGACTGCTTGGATCTTGGCCGCTGAAGACTGCTTGGATCTTGGCCGCTGAAGACTGCTTGGATCTTGGCCGCTGAAGACTGCTTGGATCTTGGCCGCTGAAGACTGCTTGGATCTTGGCCGCTGAAGACTGCTTGGATCTTGGCCGCTAAAGACTGCTTGGATCTTGGCCGCTAAAGACTGCTTGGATCTTGGCCGCTGAAGACTGCTTGGATCTTGACCGCTAAAGACTGCTTGGATCTTGGCCGCTGAAGACTGCTTGGATCTTGGCCGCTGACGACTGCTTGGATCTTGACCGCTAAAGACTGCTTGGATCTTGACCGCTAAAGACTGCTTGGATCTTGACCGCTAAAGACTGCTTGGATCTTGACCGCTGAAGACTGCTTGGATATTGACCGCTAAAGACTGCTTGGATCTTGACCGCTGAAGACTGCTTGGATCTTGACCGCTAAAGACTGCTTGGATCTTGGCCGCTGAAGACTGCTTGGATCTTGGCCGCTAAAGACTGCTTGGATCTTGACCGCTGAAGACTGCTTGGATCTTGACCGCTGACGACTGCTTGGATCTTGGCCTCTGAAGACAGCTTGGATCTTGGCCGCTGAAGACTGCTTGGATCTTGGCCGCTGAAGACAGCTTGGATCTTGGCCGCTGAAGACTGCCTGGATCTTGGCCGCTGAAGACAGCTTGGATCTTGGCCGTTGAAGACTGCCTGGATCTTGGCCGCTGAAGACTGCTTGGATCTTGACCGCTGAAGACTGCTTGGATCTTGGCCGCTAAAGACTGCTTGGATCTTGGCCGCTAAAGACTGCTTGGATCTTGGCCGCTGAAGACAGCTTGGATCTTGGCCGCTGAAGACAGCTTGGATCTTGGCCGCTGAAGACAGCTTGGATCGGTGGATTCCCACAATCCAACAGCACCATCTTGAGGGATCAATCAGCATCTTGGTGCTTGCATTTCGCACCACAACGACCTCTTGAGTTGCAAATTCTCACGGAATCCGAACTTCGGATTCCGTACTTCGCTAAACATTAAAAGATAGATATGTTTTCTCCGTAACCGGCCGTGCATCATTATCACCTGATGGCCGGTTATCGAGGAACGATATTGAGCGAGGAAGCTGGCAGCAGGAAGGGTCCAGTTTGATTGATTATCTATTAGGAGAATGAATCTTATTGCCGCTTCGTGTCTGGGATGTTTTTTTCCTCTCTTTTGTGACAAATGTTGTAATTCATATTATTGGACAATTTAGTCTAAATATTTCTTAAACTTCAATTTCGGTAATTAGCTTCATAACAGTCGTTAGATTTATTGCCTATTCAATTGCAGCTTAAATCTGAATATTTCCAAACGACTCGTTAATAAATGGTGCTGAGATTATGGACGATTATGTGCATCAGATCCGAAATCAATAATGTCCATTTTCGTATTCAAATTTCACCGGAAATCGTCCTTGTCGGCCATCCTACCAGACCGAAAATCGACAAACTCGTCACATATTTTTATCCGCGGAAACCTCAATGCAATGCTGAAAGTAATCCGTCTTTTGCAAATGACTGAATGGTGGACTTTGCCAAAACTCGGAACTAAATGGAAATGCGTCTGAAAAGTGGAGGACGTTGTGCATTACAGAGGAGAGGATCGACAGATAAGCCTTATCTTTCATTTTCACGTAGTCTCCTTTGCCTCAAAGAGGGGGAACATAATTTGTTTTCCTTTTATAATTATGTTCTTTGAAGATTATGAACATTACACGCTAAGCACGTGTTGGGAGGGTAAGAGGGGTTGGGTAGGGAGGTTGGGGGTATGAGGAGAGGTTTATGAATGATATGAGTTATTACTTGTAAGCGGTAGTTATGAGGAGGTATTTTTCGTCAATTATGTGCGAGAATGTTGGTTGGTATGGTATGTTGTTTCATCTGTTTGTCTCTGTCTCTCTGTCTGTCTCTCTGTCTCTCTCTCTGTGTGTCTCTCTCTCTCTCTCTCTCTCTCTCTCTCTCTCTCTCTCTCTCTCTCTCTCTCTCTCTCTCTCTCTCTCTCTCTCTCTCTCTCTCTCTCTCTCTCTTGCTGTCTCTTTGTCTCTGTTCCTTTCTCTCCTTTCTCTCTGTCTCTATCTCTGTTTCTCTCTGTCTCTGTCTTCTATGTCTCAGTCGGTCTCTCTCTCTCTCTCTCTCTCTCTCTCTCTCTCTCTCTCTCTCTCTCTCTCTCTCTCTCTCTCTCTCTCTCTCTCTCTCTCTCTCTCTCTCTCTCTCTCTCTCTTCTCTCTCTCTCTCGATAATAATTGTTACTTTTCTGTTCTCGAACTTGACCGTCTCCATCGCTATCATAGCACACTCTTGCCCCGTGATATCTTAAACAGTTATCGTGTGGTGTGTCCTTATCTTCATTGTAGTAAATATCAGGGATATCTTGGCTCTTATTCATTCATCCACTCTATTAAACAATGGTAAGATAATACAATTTCTTTCCTCTTTACCTGTTTCATTTTATCATTATTTTTCCGTCCTTCATATTTATTAATTATTTTCAAATAGACTTTATTACTTAATTTTTGTTATTTTAATCTCTTTCATATCAGGCTTTTTAATTTCTTAATCTTTTCTTATCTTGTAGCTCTTTTTTTCTACATTATGACGTCCTAAATTTTTTTTAACACTGTGGGCTTTTCATTATCCCCTTCTGTCTCTCTCTCTCTTTCCCTTTCTCTCCTGTCCTTTTCATTCTTCCCCTCTCATTCAGACACCTCCTCTTGTTCCCCTTTCCCTGTGGCCTATTCTCCCTATTCCTCTTTTGTGTGCTAGTGCCTCTTCCTCTCCTCCTTTGCGTGCACCACCTCTTAATGCTCCTCTATTTCCTGTCTTACAAAGTTAGAGTAGAGCTAAGCCGACGGGAGAGAGGGAGTCCAGTGAATTACCGACAACGGATGAGGAATGGTCAGTTGGCTTGAATTACATCTGCAATTATTCTGTACGCGTCGGACAAGGGGCGGCCGTCGTCTGCGGAACACAGCAGGATACCGTTTTAATTCACTTTTGATGACGAACTGAGATTGGGTGTCTGGCCGCCACCCCGAACTGGGTTGTTGTGATGGGGGATTGGGGGAAGAGGACCCCCCCACTACCACCACACCATCCCCCACTACCACCATACCTACCACCACACCATCCCCCACTACCACCACACCATCCCCCACTACCACCACACCATCCCCCACTACCACCACACCATCCCCCACTACCACCATCCCTCACTACCACCATCCCCCACTACCACCATCCCCCACTACCACCATCCCCCACTACCACCATCCCCCACTACCACCAGACTGTTACTTCCCACCACTGGTTGGGTAGTCTGAGGAAGGGGGAATAAGTAATTGGTAGCTCGTATAAGGGACAACACAGGCACCGTTGTGGGAGTTAAGAGTGTAAGGAACAATAAGATGAGGTCCAAGATCAGTATCCGGTTCGAATCCCCGGAAGGATGTCATTGTTCGGTTCCAGTATTTAAAAAATTCTCCATCCTGCGAGATGGCGGATTTTTAATATCAATGCTTATTGATATCTTCATTATACATCCAATATACATAGATTCTTGATATCCTCATTATAGATCCAATATTCATACATTCTTGATATCCGCATTATACATATATTCTTGATATCCTCATTATAAATATATTCTTGATATCCGCATTATACATCCAATATACATACGTTCTTGATATCATCATTATACATGCTATATACATAAATTCTTGATATCCTCCTTATACATTCAACATACATACATTCTTGATATCCTTATACATGCAGTTTACATACATTCTTGATATCCTCATACATGTAATATACATACATTCTTGATATCCTCATTATACATCCAAAGGCTGCCAGTGCAGACTACACATCACACGGCCCTATATAACTAATCCTGTAAATTGGAGATTTAGTTAAGTGTATTAAGAACTAATTACATGATGCTATGCAACCCTTCATATACTCTACGGTAGTTGTATAAATGTAGATGTATCTGAATATAATGATAAATCGCTCCTGATTGGTGGTAACCCTGGAAACACACACCGAAACTGTCACTGTTTTCCGCCTGTTACAACTTGTAATAAAGTTGTTACATCTTGGCTTAACGTGTTTATGACGTATTAGAACGTTGTTACAACTTGCTATATTGGTTGTTATAACTGGTTAGAAGGTGTTAAAACTTGTTCGAACGTTGTACCAACGTCGTAGTTTCGGTGTGTGTTTGGCGGGAAGGAAATCAGTCCCTCTCAGTTCGTCTGAGGTATAATGATGATTACGTGGAGGATAGGAACAGGTAGTTTCTCTCGTTCTGTATCATCTTATTGGATAAATTGCTAGGTGAGTATCCTTCTTGAAGGAGTAGAAGCTGTTAGTACCTGTTTAAGACATGTGGGTAGCGCTAGAAGGGTGAGAGTAGTTAGTGTGTGGGTTGGGTAGTTAGAGAGGGTTGGGTAGTTAGTGTGTGGGTCGGGTAGTTAATGTGTGGGTCGGGTAGTTAGTGTGTGGGTTATCTTGAGGTTATCTTGAGATAATTTCGGGGCTTTAGTGTCCCGCGGCCCGGTCCTCGACCAGGCCTCCACCCCCAGGAAGCAGCCCGTGACAGCTGACTAACACCCAGGTACCTATTTTACTGCTAGGTAACAGGGGCATAGGGTGAAACAAACTCTGCCCATTGTTTCTCGCCGGCGCCTGGGATCGAACCCAGGACCACAGGATCACAAGTCCAGCGTGCTGTCCGCTCGGCCGACCGGCTCCCCTACGAGTTAGGTTGGGGAGTTAGTGTGTGGGTCAGGTAGTTAGTGTGTGGGTCGGGTAGTTAGTGTGTGGGTCGGGTAGTTAGTGTGTGGGTCGGGTAGTTAGTGTGTGGGTCGGGGAGTTAGTGTGTGGGTCGGGTAGTTAGTGTGTGGGTCGGGTAGTTAGTGTGTGGGTCGGGTAGTTAGTGTGTGGGTCGGGTAGTTAGTGTGTGGGTCGGGTAGTTAGTGTGTGGGTCGGGTAGTTAGTGTGTGGGTCGGGGAGTTAGTGTGTGGGTCGGGGAGTTAGTGTGTGGGTCGGGGAGTTAGTGTGTGGGTCGGGTAGTTAGTGTGTGGGTCGGGGAGTTAGTGTGTGGGTCGGGTAGTTAGTGTGTGGGTCGGGTAGTTAGTGTGTGGGTCGGGGAGTTAGTGTGTGGGTCGGGTAGTTAGTGTGTGGGTCGGGGAGTTAGTGTGTGGGTCGGGGAGTTAGTGTGTGGGTCGGGTAGTTAGTGTGTGGGTCGGGTAGTTAGTGTGTGGGTCGGGTAGTTAGTGTGTGGGTCGGGCAGTTAGTGTGTGGGTTGAGTAGTTAATTGAGAAATTAATATCGGCAGCATTAATATAAGTAGGAACGGCAGTGGCAGATAAATAAGTCATATTATTTAGAATGATAATACTAATCAAGATATGACGTAAAATACGTCGTGAATTTATTAGCAATGATGAGAGGAGGAACAGTGATAAATAACACATTATCAACCATATCAAAAGTGCACTTCGTTACTTCATTCATGTTGCAGAATGCATGAATTACTTATATGCAAGTGCATAAAAGTAATCTTGTAATCTTTTATCCAATCCTTGCCAATACTACCACCACTACCGAACAAGAACTCCGCAAGTATTCAAAATGCTGTCAGCATTCGCTGAACCACACAGCATTCTCCAATAAACCACTAAATGCCTTATAATGGTAATAAGAGGCAGAGAGGGAGATCCAATTTAGCATTACAGAGAAATCATTTGGCACCTACAATCTCAGAAATCATTTAGGGCGGCCATTGCCTGGGAACCAGTAATGGCTGAATGCCATTATCAATACGACTGTCTTCAGATGTATTGGTCAGATTTGTCTTAGGTGCTCCAGGTCCACGGCGTCTCTGTCTTCTGCGCCTGTGTCCTGAGACTTCCTGCGCAGGGGAGGGGAATAGGGGGAGAGGGGTAGGGAAGAGGGGGGTGTAAGGGAAGGGGGAGTACGAGACGGAGAGGCTGGACCAAGCTAAGTGAGAAGGAGCTGGGTAAGGCTGCTGGTTAAGGGTGAAGGACCTGTCAAAGGGTGTAGGACCTGTCAAAGGGTGTAGGACCTGTCAAAGGGTGTAGGACCTGTCAAAGGGTGTAGGACCTGTCAAAGGGTGAAGGACCTGTCAAAGGGTGTAGGACCTGTCAAAGGGTGTAGGACCTGTCAAAGGGTGTAGGACCTGTCAAAGGGTGCAGGACCTTTCAAAGGGTGTAGAACCTGTCAAAGGGTGTAGGACCTGTCAAAGGGTGCAGGACCTTTCAAAGGGTGTAGAACCTGTCAAAGGGTGTAGGACCTGTCAAAGGGTGTAGGACCTGTCAAAGGGTGTAGGACCTGTCAAAGGGTGTAGGACCTGTCAAAGGGTGTAGGACCTGTCAAAGGGTGTAGGACCTGTCAAAGGATGAAAGAGTTAGGGAAGGATATAAGGAGAATAAAAAGGGATAAAGAGGGGAATTCTGAAGGAACTCGTAAAACAAGTTGGATAAGGATATAGAAGGTAACGATAAAGAAAGATAGAGATAAAATGCGAACGAAAGACAGAAGAGAAAACTGTAGAGAACAAATCGGACGAAATAGAATAGAGATAGAATATAAGGAAAGGTGGAGGAGCAAATAGTGTAAAAACGAAGAAATTGAGGATTTAAGAAGCACAAGGAAGAATGTTTAGTGGAAGCTGATGAGTGAGGGCGAAGTAGAGGGGAAGGGAGAGAAGGCGATGAATGAGGAGGTAAGACATGAAGAAGAATCAGGGGAAAAGCTCCAAGCCATTACGACTATATAGCACTGGGAAGGGGTCAGGATAAGGATTTGGGATGGGACGGGGGGAAGGAATGGTGCCCCAACCACTTCTGGACGGTCGGGGATTGAACGCCGACCTGCATGAAGCAAGTCCAGTGAAGGAAGGTGAGTGTGTAAGTGATATCTGAGGTTAATGGAATGTGCAAATGTGTTAGAAAAAGATGAAAGAGAGCTGTTGCGTGTGTGCGTGCGTGTGTGTGTGTGTGTGTGTGTGTGTGTGTGTGTGTGTGTGTGTGTGTGTGTGTGTGTGTGTGTGTGTGTGTGCGTGTGTGTGTGTGTGTGTTTGTGTATGTGTGTGTGTGTGTGTGTGTGTGTGTGTGTGTGCGTGCGTGCGTGTGTGTGTGTGTGTGTGTGTGTGTGTGTGTGTGTGTGTGTGTGTGTGTGTGTGTGTGTGTGTGTTTGTACTCACCTATTTGTGCTTGCGGGGGTTGAGCTCTGGCTCTTTGGTACAAAAGAGCTTTGGTGCTTTGGTACATTTGTGTGTGTGTGTGTGTGTACTCACCTATATGTACTCACCTATATGTGCTTGCAGGATCGAGCATTGACTCTTGGATCCCGCCTTTCTAGCTATCGGTTGTTTACAGCAATGACTCTTGTCCCATTTCCCTATCATACCTAGTTTTAAAAGTATGAATAGTATTTGCTTCCACAACCTGTTCCCCAAGTGCATTCCATTTTTCTACTACTCTCACTTTTCTACTGTGTGTGTGTGTGTGTGTGTGTGTGTGTGTGTGTGTGTGTGTGTGTGTGTGTGTGTGTGTGTGTGTGTGTGTGTACTCACCTAGTTGTGTTTACGGGGGTTGAGCTCTGTCTCTTTGGTCCCGCCTCTCAACCGTCAATCAACAGGGGTGTGTGTGTGTGTGTGTGTGTGTGTGTGTGTGTGTGTGTGTGCGTGCGTGTGTGTGCGTGCGTGTGTGTGTGTGTGTGTGTGTGTGTGTGTGTGTGTGTGTGTGTGTGTGTGTGTGTGTGTGTGTGTGTGTGTGTGTGTATTATGCATCCGAATACTTCTTTACATGAAAAAATGACAAATATTATTTAATCTTTACAAAAAAATGGCAGTGAGGTGAATGCAATATTTTTTTATAGTTTGTTAACTCTCCTCAACATCTCTCACCTGTCATTGAGACACAATGAAACAGTGAGACATATAAGAGATACATGAGACACAATGAAACAGTGAGACATATAAGAGATGCATGAGACACAATGAAACAGTGAGACACAATGAAACAGTGAGACATATAAGAGATACATGAGACACAATGAAACAGTGAGACATATAAGAGATACATGAGACACAATGAAACAGTGAGACACAATGAAACAGTGAGACATATAAGAGATACATGAGACACAATGAAACAGTGAGCATATAAGAGATGCATGAGACACAATGAAACAGTGAGACACAATGAAACAGTGAGACATATAAGAGATACATGAGACACAATGAAACAGTGAGACATATAAGAGATACATGAGACATAATGAAACAGTGAGACACAATGAAACAGTGAGACATATAAGAGATACATGAGACACTATGAAACAGTGAGACATATAAGAGATACATGAGACATAATGAAACAGTGAGACACAATGAAACAGTGAGACATATAAGAGATACATGAGACACTATGAAACAGTGAGACATATAAGAGATACATGAGACATAATGAAACAGTGAGACACAATGAAACAGTGAGACATATAAGAGATACATGAGACACAATGAAACAGTGAGACACATAAGAGATACATAAGACAATGGAACACACTGGCGAAGAGATATGATAGTCGACATTGTTCAATGAAACGTACTAATGCAAGTAGCGTGTTCTTCCCTACCCCCTCTCACTATCCCCCTTACCCCCCTCACTATCCCCTCACCCTCTCACCAGTCCCCCTATTCCCCCTCACTATCCCCTAAGCCTGCTCGCAGATTTCCCACATAGCTGTGCAACGTTAAGGGTCAAGTTATTGTTCTTTTAAGGTAGGAGAAGGTCCTTAAAGGCAACAACGGTCTCCAATAAGGGTAGGAAAGGTTGGTTTAGGGGAAGGAGGGGGCGTTGCAGGGGTGGGGGGAGAGCTATCAGGGGGGAGATTGGGGGTGAGGGAGAGGAGGTAGGGGGGATATGGAGGGGAGGACACAACCCGGATAGGGTTAGGTATTCACGGATGTTCTTGGATAGTTCGATTAAGGATTGGTCAGAATTTTGGCAGTAATGAGAAACAGTGATGAATTTGGATGATTTCAAAGGAAAAAAATCAATAAAGTAGTGATGATTTTGTTGCTGTAAGAGCTGGGACATGAGGACTCAGAGAAGTGCCCAACCGCTTCCACCAGGGGAAGGAGAGGGGTATTAAGCCAGAAGAGGCCGAGAAACAGGAACTGCAAGACGGAGAGAGAGGGCGAGAGGTGTTTGTGCAAGATACGTATTGATGAAGGTACGGCAATGCTCACCCGATTATCGCATTAATACCCGAAATGCTATATAATTCTGTTTCAAGGTCTAGTGATTTGTCTTGAGTCGGCTGGGCCCCCTTGTGAGTGTTATGGCTTTGCTTAGCTCAGCGTCCAGTGGGCTGTATCAAGTTTATGTAAGGATTAAACCATCTGACGTTTTCTCTCATAATATTGTATTCGCATTTGGCTATATTGCTCTCTATGGCGTGAGGGTTTGAAATTGCCTAAGCTACTCTATCCCTTTGAGATGTAGTTCTTTCTTGTCTCAATAAAGATTCTTGAACTTGAACTCTCTATGGCTCTTGAACTTCAACTCTCTATGGCTCTTGAACTTCAACTCTCTATGGCTCTTGAACTTCAACTTTCTATTGATCTTGAACTTGAACTCTCTATGGTTCTTGAATTTGAACTCTCTATGGCTCTTGAACTTCAACTCTCTATGGCTCTTGAACTTCAACTCTCTATGGCTCTTGAACTTCAACTCTCTATGGCTCTTTCTGTATCAATAGAAATTTGTTCATGTGTTCACTATATGCTGTATTTGTGTATTTGTTAAGTGTTTTTTTTCAATGTCAAAATGTTATACTTGAGCCAAATTGGATTTAGGCAGCAATTTCAGCGTTGCTGTTGCTATTGTGCAACTATGCTGTTGGTGTATCATTGTGGCATTGTTGCTGGCTGTCTTCATCATATTGTGATCTACCACCATCACTGTCTCGTCACCATCACCACTGCTACTACCACTCATCACCACAGTCAACATTCCTACCACCAACTACCATTCCTGTGACCAACATCATTCCCAGCACCACCACCATTGCTACGACCACCATTCCCAGCAGCACCACCATTTCCAGCACCACCACCATTGCTACCACCACCATTCCCAGCCCCAACTACCATTCCCAACACCAACATCATTCCCAGCACCACCACCATTCCCACCACCACCACCATTCCCACCACCATTCCCACCACCAACCACCATTGTCATCAAGGCAAGGGTTGTTCGTCCTGACGTAAGATACATCTCAGAAGGGTATAGTTTAAGGGTCATTAAGGTTGAATCTTCCCGTGGGAGCAGGAGACAAGCGGGCACCTCGCGGAGGAGTGACATCACTGTTGCAATACCGCTGCTCGCTAACGGCCATAGGCTCGTTAGCAATCGCTAACGATCATCAACGATCATCAACGAGAGCTAACGGATGCTCTACGTGGTATTAACCACCCCACACTTAACACAGACCACCTCATGCAATTTGGTCATTAATGCTACGCCACAGAAACCATCAATTCTATGCCACAGAAATCATCAATTCTACGCCACAAAAACCATCAATCCTACGCCACAGAAACCATCAATTCTACGCCACAGAAACCTTCAAATCTACGCCACAGAAATCATCAATCCTATGCCACAGAAACCCTCAAATCTACGCCACAGAAACCTTCAAATCTACGCCACAGAAACCTTCAAATCTACGCCACAGAAACCATCAAATCTACGCCACAGAAACCTTCAAATCTACGCCACAGAAACCATCAAATCTACGCCACAGAAACCATCAATCTTATCTGGCCTCTGGTGCGTAAGTACTTGCGTAACTACTTCGTGAATCTGGCCCCAGGTTCGTAAGTGCTTGCGTAACTGCTTCCTGAATCTGGCCCCCTGATCCTGAATCGTCTATCGAGATTGGTCGATTCTCCTTGTATGAACGAATTATTGTGTCATACGGCTCAGTTTTTCACGATGACCAGACTACACATCAGAAAATGTAAAAAACGATGACGTTTCGGTCCATTCTGGACCATTATCAAGTCGGGTAATGTCAATGTCATTATCAAATAATTTTTTCCTGTTTGTCAGCGCTCGTAGCCACAGTTCTAATTGTTGTTCACTGACTTCAATATCTGTTTTTGAGCCAACAGAGTTCACAATGTCGCTGGAGGGATGCGAACTTGTGTATGCTCAACCCGTTCTCGCACTTTCGTATAGTCAATATTGACTTATTAAATACGTGCATATGTGACATACTAAACATACTAGTTTACCTTGAAAAGCTTCATAGAAAACACCGACCTTACCTAACCTTCTTAGTATGTTAAGATAAGCATCTTATTGCTTCGTAATTACAATTATTACTTAACCTATACCTATAATAGGTTAAGTAATAATTGTAATTACGAAGCAATAAGATGCTTATCTTAACATACTAAGAAGGTTAGGTAAGGTCGGTGTTTTCTATGAAGCTTTTCAAGGTAAACTAGTATGTTTAGTATGTCACATATGCACGTATTTAATAAGTCAATATTGACTATAAGACAGTGCGAGAACGGGTTGGTATGCTAGAACATCAACATCTACAAATCTTGGGGTACATTTTTTTAATATTTTAATCCTTCGTGGAAATATTTTCAAGGAAGCAGATGTTATTTGAAGAAGCACGTCACTGTGGGAGCCGGTCGGCCGAGCGGACAGCACGCAGGACTTGTGATCCTGTGGTCTTGGGTTCGATCCCAGGCGCCGGCGAGAAACAATGGACAGAGTTTCTTTCACCCTATGCCCCTGTTACCTAGCAGTAAATTAGGTACCTGGGTGTTAGTCACGGGCTGCTTCCTGGGGGTGGAGGCCTGGTCGAGGACCGGGCCGCGGGGACACTAAAAAAAGCCCCGAAATCATCTCAAGATAACCTCAAGATAACCGTAGTAATGTCATTTGTAACTTAATTACACCATTTAAAAATGATCTTGTCAAGAGATGCTAATGTGAATGTCACCCTTAGCGAGCTTCATTTTTTAATTTGACCTCTCTTTGGATATATTAATTACAGACGAAATATACCTGAAGTAAAGCGTTTTTATGGGTAAATATGATATATAATATGATATATGATATGATATTTCCTGATTATTATTAAAAGGAGGGAGAAGGAAGGAATTATCAAGGGAAAGCGCCAAGCCATTACGACTATATAGCACTGGGAAGGGGTCAGGATAAGGCTTTGGGATGGGACGGGGGGAAATGAATGGTGCCCAACCACTTATGGACGGTCGGGGATTGAACGCCGACCTGCGTGAAGCGAGACCGTCGCTCTACCGTCCAGCCCAAGTGGTTGGGTAAAAAAGGAGTGAGAAAGTGTTCCAAAAGGCTCTCACGAATCACGAACTCTGAGCCTACATGAAACTCATATTCATTGAATCTCTGGCCAACTATGGGAGCCGGTCGGCCGAGCGGACAGCACGCTGGACTTGTGATCATGTGGTCCTGGGTTCGATCCCAGGCGCCAGCGAGAAACAATGGGCAGAGTTTCTTTCACCCTATGCCCTTGTTACCTAGCAGTAAAATAGGTACCTGGGTGTTAGTCAGCTGTCATGGGCTGCTTCCTGGGGGGTGAAGGCCTGGTCGAGGACTGGGCCGCGGGGACACTAAAGCCCCGAAATGATCTCAAGATGACTTGTGGTTGATCTGATCTACTCTAATTAAATCTTAAATTAGTTCTCTCGGTTAATTGAAATCGAAATTACTTTAAAATGTAAAGATAAATATTATCTTCTCTAAAGATTCGTAAATAGATGAATTCAGTTGTGTGTCAGAGCTGTTAATTTTATTTTATAGTTTGGGAAAGTATGCAGATATTTATTCATGTTTTAAAAGTCTATAATATTAGTCTATATATTGTCTCCCTGACGCGTTTGGCTTCACGTGTATTTTTGATTATTGCCGCCGAAGACGGCTAGTTTATTGTGCACCCCATACTCATCCTGTGAGCGGTAGCGCAAAAGCATTACAGAGGGCACAAAAGGTCTTTATCAAACCTCATCTTAGATTATTACATAAACAATTTCTTCAATCCTTCACACCTTATAGTTACAATGTCAGCTAGTTACAGAGAAAGTGCTATTACAAGAGCTACATATTTACAGTAAGTCATTATACATTAATGGTAGTTGATAATATTCCCCGAGTATTGATCGTCGTGAATGTATACTTTTATCGCATGTATTAATTTATTGAATGAAATGTTGTACTGTTCATTTATTATTTATTTTTGTTCTACCTTTTCTCGTTGCTAATATTTTTGTTCCTCTTGTTATAAGACTCGTCTGACTGCCTTAATAAATATTTATTTCTGTAATTTATTTCAGAAACAAAATCTAACGAAGAAAAATAGGTTTCTTTGTTTTCTTTGTCAATAAGTTTAAGAAACTCCTGTCTCTATGCAGCTCATTCAGACGATTTGAAATACACAGTAATTGATTTATCAATCCATTGATTTTTGCTTCACCTAAACTTTTGAATCTATGGAAATGAACTAATCAAGGCCAATGGGCAGAAATTTTAATACGGTGCAGTGGGAGGACATTATAATTGGTATTAAAACCCTGCAATTGGTTGATTGTGTTGATAATGCGATGAGTTAGGAGAGAGAGCAAGCTGTTATCAACAGTGTTTATGTATAGAACTTGAAAACTGTTCTCGTGAGCAGCTCAGCTGACCTAATACTGAGCTCTGAAGCTCAGATATTAGGTCAGCTCAGCTGTTTCTTTATTTACAGTCTCTTTTGCTTTCATTACTACACGACTGATACCTGTTCTTCACTGATCCCAAAAAAGTATCATTTGTTGACCAAACTACATACTAGAAGGTGAAGGGACGACGACGTTTCGGTCCGTCGTGGACCATTCTCAAGTCGATTGTGACTTGAGAATGACAATCGACTTGAGAATGGTCCAGGACGGACCGAAACGTCGTCGTCCCTTCACCTTCTAGTGTGTGGTCTGGTCAACATACTTCAGCCACGTTATTGTGACTCCTCGTCTGCAATGTATCAATACCTTGCTTTTGATTTAAATTCCATAAGGATCTCTTAGAATGGTGATCCGTCTGCCTATGATTTCTCCGACTGCATTGATTGTCGCGTGTGAAGTTTTATACTGAACTAATATGAGTAAATTTGTACTCTTTTGGGTGTTTTATGCACGCTGGTAATTTTTGTCTCTGAATTTACTGTTTTTTAACGACCCTTTAGCTATTTTTAGTGGTACAAGGACTGAAGAACACTACTTATTATACAACAAGGTGCCAAATCTTAGAAAACACTTCACATTAACAATATGTAACAAGAATTTTAGAAATAGAATTTGGAAAATTCTATTTCCCCTTTTTTTAATATATAAATAGCAACATATGTCAGTTCTCCTAGTATTCGTTCACGAACTTTTATGTACGAAAATATATATTTTTAAATTTTTCCTTTATTTTCCTTATCTTCGTTGATTCGATTTTATCGAATCCCACAGATCGTAAATGCATCTAAAAAACTGCTTTTATTAAATAAAGGAATTTCGCTAAATTTATACGAATCATGCCATTGTTCACAGCTCAAGTCAAAGCCGTTGGTATCCTGAACTGAAAATATTTCATTGTTTTTCTGTTGACCGGAACACGAGTACCTGGGGAGCGACGGTCTCGCTTCATGCAGGTCGGCGTTCAATCCCCGACCGTCCGCAAGTGGTTGGGCACCATTACTTTCCCCTTTCTCTCTCTTTCTCTCTATTTCACTATTATATTGGGGCACCATTCATTTTCCCCCGTCCCATCCCAAATCCTTATCCTGACCCCTTCCCAGTGCTATATAGTCGTAATGGCTTGGCTCTTCCTCCTGATAACTCATTCCCTCCCTCCCTCTCAGTATGAGGTGGTGAGTGAGGGAGTAAATCATGAATGTCCCCTCCGGTCTCATAGGATAGTGAGTACCCAGCTTACTCACCCAAGAACATTACTCATATGCAGGCGATGAGTCACAATAACGTGGCTGAAGTATGTTGACCAGACCACACACTAGTAGGTGAAGGGACGACGACGTTTCGGTCCGTCCTGGACCATTCTCAAGTCGATTGTGAATGGTCCAGATCGTTTACAATCGACTTGAGAATGATCCAGGACGGACCGAAACGTCGTCGTCCCTTCACTTTCTAGTGTGTGGTCTGGTCAACATATCAAAGATCTGTTTGTCTAAATAAACATCAACGAGTCAGATGAAGCAACTTAGAACAAAGTTTGCCAGTGGAAAAGTCGATTTCTCAAGTCGATTGTGATTGGTCCAGGACGGACCGAAACGTCGTCGTCCCTTCACTTTCTAGTGTGTGGTCTGGTCATTAATCACCTGTTTATATTTTATATATACAAGAATCCTTATATTCTTGTATCCTTATATCTCTTAATCCTAATATAATCCTTAATAATCCTTATAATTAATCCTTATATCCTTAAGGCAAGTCCTTAATCTTAATTTTTCCCTTGGAATACGACCCGCCAAATCGTTTAACAACCAGGTACCCAATTCACTGCTCATTGTATGTCTAGCCAGAGCCATGCACAGCACGCTCCATCATAGGTAGTCTGATCCAGCATCATAGGTAGCATGACGCAGCATCACAGGAACATATATTGAACGACTGAGATAAATCTCATCTGAAACCACCTACCGGCCCTCTGTTGCTGCCGTAAAAATTAAAGACGAAGTATATATATATATATATATATATATATATATATATATATATATATATATATATATATATATATATATATATATATATATATATATATATATATATAATATGTGTGTGTGTCCATGATATAAATTATACTATTATATATTTTGAATCAGATGATCTATAAAAAGAGAGCATCAATATGCTTATATTATATTTTGACATGTTAATTGAATATCCATTAAATTTCAATATCTTCAGCTCAATTAAAGGAAAAAAAATTATAAGCATCATTAGACGAAACATATGATCACACACAACAAGAAATAATTGTCAAGGACGTTTATCTTTAAAAACAAAAGTATAGCTCTAGATATAAAGGGTTTGAGTAGATGGGAAGTAGAGAGTAGAGTAGTGAGTAGAGAAGCAATATATAATCCCTGGTATGAGCGCACGGGCCGGCAGTCTACTGGCGGACGGCGGCACCGCTAGTTCATTTCTATATCATCCGAACCTTCTCTATGTACTTGAGACGTCTGGTCTATCGTGGCTTGCTATCACTGACTATCGTGCTGGATGCCTTTTCGCTATCTGCCGTCGTTAGAGGTGAAGTATTGGGTAGTTTTATATCGACGGCAGCGTTCCAATTGTCGTTAACGGGCGATAGCCGAGTTCCAGCGGTCCAACCAGCTTTTACGGCTAGAATGTTCGTCTAATCATTGGTTATCTTTATCCCTGATCGACTCCTATAGCCATTATCTTATATCAGTACACTATTTTATCCTTTATCTTCTTCAAGAACCATTATCTAATATCATTCCAATATTTTATCCTTGAGCGTCTCCTATAGCCATTATCTTATATCAGTCCAATATTTTATTCTTGATCGTATCCTATAGCCATTATCTTATATCAGTCCAATCTTTTATCCTTGAGCTTCTCCTATAGCCATTATCTTATATCAGTACACTGTTTTATCTTTGATCGTATCCTATAGCCATTATCTAATATCAGTCCAATATTTTATCCTTGATCGTATCCTATAGCCATTATCTTATATCAGTCCAATATTTTATCCTTGATCGTATCCTATAGCCATTATCTTATATCAGTACACTGTTTTATCTTTGATCGTATCCTATAGCCATTATCTAATATCAGTCCAATATTTTATCCTTGATCGTATCCTATAGCCATTATCTTATATCAGTACACTGTTTTATCTTTGATCGTATCCTATAGCCATTATCTTATATCAGTCCAATCTTTTATCCTTGATCGTATCCTATAGCCATTATCTTATATCAGTACACTGTTTTATCTTTGATCGTATCCTATAGCCATTATCTAATATCAGTCCAATATTTTATCCTTGATCGTATCCTATAGCCATTATCTTATATCAGTACACTGTTTTATCTTTGATCGTATCCTATAGCCATTATCTAATATCAGTCCAATATTTTATCCTTGATCGTATCCTATAGCCATTATCTTATATCAGTACACTGTTTTATCTTTGATCGTATCCTATAGCCATTATCTTATATCAGTACACTGTTTTATCTTTGATCGTATCCTATAGCCATTATCTAATATCAGTCCAATATTTTATCCTTGATCGTGTCCTATAGCCATTATCTTATATCAGTCCAATCTTTTATCCTTGAGCTTCTCCTATAGCCATTATCTTATATCAGTACACTGTTTTATCTTTGATCGTATCCTATAGCCATTATCTAATATCAGTCCAATATTTTATTCTTGATCTTATCCTATAGGCATTATCTAATATAAGCCATTATCTGAATATAAGTCAGCTATTAAGTACGGGCTATTCAATTTCCTACAATTCTATACACTAACCTACGATACATTTAACGCATGTGAATTTATTTAGCTGTCTGTGGTAATTTAAAGCCTCTGGTTGTATTTTTATTTCTGGTGTAAATTAAAAACATATTAAACATTAAAATTTAAAAAAAAATTAATAACATTAAAAAAAATTGCAGTCGCTTGTAGTATGAGATTATCAGCTGTACCTCTACGAGTATTTGTGTATCGTAGCAGGTATTGTAAGGTTTAGACTCCTATTGTAATTCATGTAGAATTTCATGTTCTACATGTAGTTCTTTCATTCGCCGGGGCATTAGCAGACTCGAACCGCCACTGTGCTACGAAACAGTGAATGAAATGTATATTTCTACGATAATGTGCTTGACAATTTTCATGTAGTTATGTAAAGTCGAAGGAGCTCCTTTGAGTCTATCCTCAAAGTAGTTATGAAAATCTTAAGTACAACAATCACGTTTAACTTCAACTGAAGGTAGTTACGGAGTCGTCAAGTACCGTTGTTGAGTACCACTTCAAGAACAGGTAGTTACGATGACTATAGATACCAATACAAGTAGTTAACAAGTCTTCAGGTACCACTAGAGGTAATTAAGATAGTCCATAGGTACCACCCCAGGTCACTAGGTGAATCACCCCCTTGTAAATCATCCCTGATCGTTAGCGAACAGTGTTGGCTGATCTTTATTGGTCGTCAGGAGATGTCAGCCCTGATCTTCCAATGTGTAAGATCCTGTATTGGTTGTCAGTTGTTTTAAACAGTCGTCAGAGGTCATTTGAGCCTGTCAACAGTCGTCAAGCATCTTCGTCATTGTCCGCCGCTTAGGTCACCGGCTTTCACCAGTCGGGAGCAATTGAGCCCCTTCTGTCAGTGCTGTTAGCGGGCGTCAGAAATTGTTAGTGATTATTAGAGGGTGTCACCCATCGCTGACGACTCATCAAACTGTTGGTGACTGCGCTTGTTCCTGCTGAATCTCGTTATCATATTCCTTACCATCTGTGGTGTTGCTCTTTGTTATCATATGCCTTACCATCTGTGGTGTTGCTCTTCGTTATCATATGCCTTACCATCTGTGGTGTTGGTCTTCGTTATCATATTCCTTACCATCTGTGGTGTTGCTCTTCGTTATCATATTCCTTACCATCTGTGGTGTTGCTCTTCGTTATCATGTGTTATTCCTTTATCTGTCTGCTGCTTCTTCCTGTTATCATGCGTTGTTTCTGGCATTTATTCGGATTTTTTAGCGTTATCATGCGTGGTTTTTGGCATTTATTCTGATTTTTTAATCGTTATCATGCGTTTTTCCTTGCTTTTATGTTTTTTTTTCTTGTTATCATGCATTGTTTCTTCCATTTATGCTGCTTTTTTCTCGTTATCATGCGTTTGTCCCTTGCATTTATGCTGCTTTTTTCTCGTTATCATGCGTTGTTCCTTACATGTATACTGCTTTTTTTTGTTATGCTATGTTTCTTACCATTTATGCTCGATATCACACTGCGTTTCTTACCATTTCAGCTGCTATTTGTTATCATTAGTTCTTCCGTATGATATCTTCTACACATTATCGTAGTTGTTCCAGCGTGTGTTGGAACAACTTATGTTCCAAATGTTCCAGCATTTGCCATCAGCGTGCATTGTTTACACTGGTTTACAATCAACAATTTTGATCAACCATCAGAAAATTATTTAAAGAGGATAACAAATTTATGTTGATGATATCCGGAAATTTTTATTAATAACAGGCGTATTTGTCGCTCTTATGGGGAAATTGTAGCAAATATGAGCAGTAGTTAGAGGTTATGAGCAATTGTTAGCGATTACGAGCAGTAGTTAGTGATTACGAGCAGTAGTTAGCGATTACGAGCAGTAGTTAGTGATTACGAGCAGTAGTTAGTGATTACGAGCAGTAGTTAGTGATTACGAGCAGTAGTTAGTGATTACGAGCAGTAGTTAGTGATTACGAGCAGTAGTTAGTGATTACGAGCAGTAGTTAGTGATTACGAGCAGTAGTTAGTGATTACGAGCAGTAGTTAGTGATTACGAGCAGTAGTTAGCGATTACGAGCAGTAGTTAGTGATTACGAGCAGTAGTTAGAGGTCATGAGCAATTGTTAGCGATTACGAGCAGTAGTTAGTGATTACGAGCAGTAGTTAGCGATTACGAGCAGTAGTTAGCGATTACGAGCAGTAGTTAGTGATTACGAGCAGTAGTTAGTGATTACGAGCAGTAGTTAGTGATTACGAGCAGTAGTTAGTGATTACGAGCAGTAGTTAGTGATTACGAGCAGTAGTTAGAGGTTATGAGCAATTGTTAGCGGTTATGAGCAATTGTTAGCGGTTATGAGCAGTTGTTAGCGGTTATGAGCAATTGTTAGCGGTTATGAGCAATTGTTAGCGGTTATGAGCAATTGTTAGCGGTTATGAGCAATTGTTAGCGGTTATGAGCAATTGTTAGCGGTTATGAGCAATTGTTAGCGGTTATGAGCAGTTGTTAGCGGTTATGAGCAATTGTTAGCGGTTATGAGCAATTGTTAGCGGTTATGAGCAATTGTTAGCGGTTATGAGCAATTGTTAGCGGTTATGAGCAATTGTTAGCGGTTATGAGCAGTTGTTAGCGGTTATGAGCAATTGCTAGCGGTTATGAGCAATTGTTAGCGGTTATGAGCAATTGTTAGCGGTTATGAGCAATTGTTAGCGGTTATGAGCAATTGTTAGCGGTTATGAGCAATTGTTAGCGGTTATGAGCAAGTGTTAGCGGTTATGAGCAATTGTTAGCGGTTATGAGCAGTTGTTAGCAGTAATGAGCGGTTGTTAGCGACTTTAAATGCTTATTATCTTCTAATCGGTAGTTGTTAGAAAACACAGATAACTTGTTAACGAATGTTGTGAATATTATGAATATTATTCAGAATATTTATTCTTGAAGAATATTATATGAATATCGATTATTGCCTGAGATTGTACAATCTCAGATTGTTATTTTTGTAAACGAGCATAAGTAGTTGTTATCCATTAGTAGTTGCTGTCAGCCAGCACACATATTGATATGTGGTCATCAAGACCAATGACCTCATATGTGGTCATTAATATGTGGATGTGGTTATCAAGAACAATGACCTCATATGTGGTCATTAATATGTGGATGTGGTTATCAAGAACAATGACCTCATATGTGGTCATTAATATGTGGATGTGGTTATCAAGAACAATGACCTCATATGTGGTCATTAATATGTGGATGTGGTTATCAAGAACAATGACCTCATATGTGGTCATTAATATGTGGATGTGGCCATCAAGAACACATCCAATCAGGGCGTATGTGGTCCTGAGGATAATATTCGTGCTCTCTTACCATTCCTTTCCCTCTGTCCCATCCCAAATCCTTATCCTGACCCCTTCCCAGTGCTATATAGTCGTAATGGCTTGGCGCTTTCCCCCCCTGATAGTTCCCTTCTCAAGGATACATTGCCTCACATCTGTGTCAGACACAGGTAACACATATTAAAAATGTATCCACAAAGGAGATTGTTGTTGTTAAAGATTCGCTACCTGGAACAAAGTTCCAAGTAGCACGGGCTATGGTGAGCCCGTAGTGGATGATTACAAAGGAGAGACAGAGAGACAGAGACATAATATTATGGGTACAAAATTCAGAATATCAGTGACAGGATTCCCTTCGCTGGTACCATTCATAAAACATTAAGGCTATATACCGGTGAGAAGCTAACCTAATCTAGTCTATCCTATTCTATCCAGTGGTATACTTTCAAATATACTTTCGATCCACATGAACTCAACGTATATACCTGGTTGTTGAGTGATTTCTTAATGAACATTTTGTTTTTCACACACACACACACACACACACACACACACACACACACACACACACACACACACACACACACACACACACACACACACACACACACACACACCTGAGCCTATTGGGCTCTATCATATTTACACTTGAAACTGACTCCATACACAGTTTCAAGTGTAGATATGATAGAGCCTAATAGGCTCAGGAACCTGTTCACCTGTTGATTGACGGTTGAGAGGCGGGACCAAAGAGCCAGAGCTCAACCCCCGCAAGCACAATTAAGTGAGTACACACACACACACACACAATCTCTACTACTAAAAAATAGTAGTAGTAATTAGAAACAGTTGATTGACAGTTGAGAGGCGGGCCGAAAGAGTAGAGCTCAACCCCCGCAAGCACAACTAGGTGAATACACACACACACACACACACATACACACACACACACACACACACACACACACACACACACACACACACACACACACACACACACACACACACACACACACCCACACACACACACACACATGTACACCTGTTGACTGACAGTCAAGAGGCGGGACCAAAGAGCCGAAACTCAACCCCCCGCAAGCACAACCAGGGGAATACATACGCGCCTTCCAATGGCAACCCTGAAACCTAATTTGGTTCAGTGCCATATATTGTACCGTAGTACTCCAGTTAAAACCCCTCCCTCTCTCCCTCCCTCCCTCACCCCTACCTTCGCCTCTCCCCCCCCCCCTTCTCTCTCACCCCCACCAACCCCCCCCCTAGGAACGAGGGGTCCATCGTACAACTGACCCTGAAAAGCAAGCAAGGGCAAATTCATCCCCTCTGACGTCAGTTCATTGGCTGGTTCATTCTGCTATCTACGCTACAGGAGTCTGAATGATCCTATATTTTGGTTTCAATCTCGAATGACTCCATATTTTGGGTTCAGTCTCGAATGAATCCATATTTTGGGTTCAGTCCCGAATGAATCCATATTTTGGGTTCAGTCTCGAATGAATCCATATTTTGGGTTCAGTCTCGAATGAATCCATATTTTGGGTTCAGTCTCGAATGAATCCATATTTTGGGGTCAGTCTCGAATGAATCCATATTTTGGGTTCAGTCCCGAATGAATCCATATTTTGGGTTCAGTCTCGAATGAATCCATATTTTGGGTTCAGTCCCGAATGAATCCATATTTTGGGTTCAGTCTCGAATGAATCCATATTTTGGGGTCAGTCTCGAATGAATCCATATTTTGGGTTCAGTCCCGAATGAATCCATATTTTGGGTTCAGTCTCGAATGAATCCATATTTTGGGTTCAGTCTCGAATGAATCCATATTTTGGGTTCAGTCTCGAATGAATCCATATTTTGGGTTCAGTCTCGAATGAATCCATATTTTGGGTTCAGTCTCGAATGAATCCATATTTTGGGTTCAGTCTCGAATGAATCCATATTTTGGGTTCACTCTCGAATGAATCCATATTTTGGGTTCACTCTCGAATGAATCCATATTTTGGGTTCAGTCTCGAATGAATCCATATTTTGGGGTCGAACAAATATTATAAAGATGTTCATTGCCAACAATGACACACAAAAAAATCTAAATTGATTTTATTGTACTTATTGTAATTATTATTAAAATTATTTGATTCATAATTTGAAATTAATATTTATTTTGTCATTATTACAGTTAATTAATTTTGTCATTATTACAGTTAATTAATAATATTATTATTATCCTAATATATTATGTAAGAAGTTTTACGTTACAATGTAAATATATTTTTATATTATTAAAAAAATAGCTATTTTTAGTAATATTATTATAATTTGTATTAATTAAATTATTATTATTGTTGCCTATTAATATTTTGTTTAAATTTTTATTATAATAATTACAACTTATTTTAATATATTTATATTTATAGAATATTTTCGTAAATAATTTTTTTAATTATTATAGTGTTGATTACAATTACAAATAAAAATTTCTTTAATATTATCAATTAATACAAAAATTAAAAAAAATGGAAATAACTGCAGGGTGTGACGTCATGTTAATTTACCGTTAATTACGAATTATCATTGTTTAGGAAACCAAACTTAGGATATCAAGTGGTCTTAGGATATCAGTGGCCAGCCATCGCATCACCTTAAGATAGCAGAAGTCAGTTATAGCGTGTTCCTAGGATAGTAGTGAGTCAATTGTTATATTGCTCTAAGAGTGGAGTTGTTATCGAAGGTGAACACTGGATAACGGAAATCAGTCAAGACCTGATAGCAGTAATCAGTCAAGACCTGACAGCGGTAATCAGTCAAGACCTGATAGCAGTAATCAGTCAAGACCTGACAGCGGTAATCAGTCAAGACCTGACAGCGGTAATCAGTCAAGACCTGACAGCGGTAATCAGTCAAGACCTGACAGCAATAATCAGTCAAGACCTAACAGCGGTAATCGGTCAAGACCTGACAGCGGTAATCAGTCAAGACCTGACAGCGGTAATCAGTCAAGACCTGACAGCGGTAATCAGTCAAGACCTGACAGCGGTAATCAGTCAAGACCTGACAGCAATAATCAGTCAAGACCTAACAGCGATAACCGGTAAAGACCTGACAGCGGAAATCAGTCAAAACCTGACCTTAAGACAACTCCAGACAATGAATCACAATAGCGTAGGTGAAGATATGATAACCAAACCACACATCAAAAGATAAAAAGATAACTGATACACATATTAAACTGCAGCAGAAGGATAACAAGCATAGAGAAGAAGAAGGATGAGATAGCACAGACGTATAATAGAATAGAGAAACTTGATAAAGAAGAAGACAGAGAGGGAGAGGATCAAAATACAGTAATTCAGGGGTATGAAGCAGACAGAAAAAATCAGAAACAAATGATATTCAGACCAAACTATAGAATAAGAACGTAAGAATAAAGGTAACTGCTGAAGGCCTATTGGCCCATACGAGGCACCTCCATTCATCTTCCTAAATCACAAATCAACAACATTTAAAAACCAAATCAATATCCATCCTCGCAAATCACGAGAAGATGCAAGATATTGTAGCTAAAAAATTTTCCGGTCAAGTGTGTGAAATTTGGAACCTGAAATTGTATTTTTTAGGTAAAACTGAAATAGGAGGCAGAAAATAGGGTAAGAGGAAGAGGGGGCACAAGTCTCCTTGGTAACAGTAAGAGGAGAATATTGTCAGTCTGAAATGACTGATATGTGTAGCGTCCATTGCTTCAAAGGGCTGAAGAAACTCCATGTAAGATGGAGTGGCAAGTCTGTAATATCAATAGCGTCCATCTTACTTGGATGCGCCATCATTTACGCCCTTTAGGCTTCGTTATCCTTGAAGGAACAGCAAGAAGTAAGAGGAAATCGGTCTTCCGTCGTACATGCCAAAGGGGTTCTCCAGTTAGTCTATCCTCTGGCTATTCAGAATACCATTTCATCTCTCAGCGGCTCGGCTTGGAGGATAGCAGGAGCGAGCGCAGCATCCATTTCTGTTTTAATAACATTCTGAAGCCCAAGTCTTGTGGCCAAATTAGCCTCAAGGAACCAGCCAACTCTGCGTCCAGCAGCAAAGGCTTGAGCGCAACAAGGAGACTCAAGAAGCTTGATCATTAGGTCGGAAACCACATCTGCGAAGCGGGTAAATGTGACCTGAACGAGAGGAGAGAAGAGAAGGACCGTCTTGCCTCCGCCGGACCACAAGAACAGTCGACGAGGGAGGAGAGCCGAGCAAACTTCAATTTGCCTGGAAGTGCTTCTGGAGCTCGCCATTGGTCATCAGAGAGAGCAAATATTGTTCTTCCCCCAACGGCCAGACGGACCAGACCTGCGCCTCCACCCTCGCATCTCTCCAGCTGTGTTATGCGTATGAATATACATAATATTGTGTTGTTGTTGTTGAAGGTAAATAGACTTTATATATGAGTGCCGCAGATGTTAGTCCGCGATCTCTCGCAAAAAACAGCACAGTTTATTCTGTCCAAACACGACGCTGTTTGCCCAATAGCTACGTTTGTTTTCTGAAAGTGAAGCAAAAATCCAACGATTTTGTCTAAAGTCTGTAAATAGACCTTATATATGAGTGCCGCAGATGTTAGTCCGCGATCTCTCGCAAGCAAAGTCTAAACAGCGCAGTTTATTCTGTCCAAACACGGCGCTGTTTGGCCAATAGCTGCGTTTGTTTTCTGAAAGTGAAGCAAAAAATCCAACTATGCCAGATAGATGCGAGAGTAATCTTTTCTGAGGATATATTTCTGCCACAACCGGATTAAACGGTAATCTCGCGTGTTCTTGAAGTTATACAATGTATAAACAGAAATATATGCACACTTGATACGGGATAATCCCCGTGACGCAACAGCGAATACCGCAGGACGCAATTTGTTGCATTTCATCCGTTTCTTGCGTCAGAACTTTGCGGAATTTTGAAAAGAGAGAAAAAAAGTGAACAGACGCGTATATATTAAGATGTCTTAATGTCCATCTGAGCACTATGTATCGTGGAATGTTACCAGAATACCGGGTATCGTAATCTCGGTACCAGATATCGAAATCTAGACCAGAGTACCAGATATCGAAATCTAGACCAGAGTACCAGATATCGAAATCTTGACCAGACTACCAGATATCGTAATCTAGACCAGACTACCGGATATCGTAATCTAGACCAGAGTACCGGATATCGTAATCTAGACCAGACTACCAAATATCGTAATCTAGACCACACTACCAGATATCGCAATTTCGACCAAAATACCATTAATAGCGATTATGGTCAGGCATGTTATCACGAATATATACAAATTCTTATGTATATAAATTCCTAAATTACAATCTCCATCCGATTCTTTAATATCCAGCAATTGATATCAAATTTAATTGATAAAGGAGGTTTCTCAACTGGCATTGATAAGAGATAAGGTTAGATAATTTCTCCATTACGACTAGATAGCACTTGGAAGGGATTTTCGACAGTTTGGAGAAAAGGAAAAATGACCTTAATCCTCTCAGTTATATGTTAAAAAACCAGCATGATAGTTCAGGAAACTATTCTAATAAATTGTTTATAAGAACTGAAAAAAAACATAATATATATATATATATATATATATATATATATATATATATATATATATATATATATATATATATATATATATATATATATAACTATTCTTCTATATAGAATATAAATATATTATAGAATATAAAAACTATTCTTATGAAGAGAGCGATCGACTGTAAGCCACGAATTGTCAGTATATCCTCAGTGTATTAAGACCAAAATAAATTACTCCTATTAGGCAAAATTGCGTATTAATTTTGTCAATAAAGTTGTTAATAAAAATAACTGACTTAATGTGTGGTTAAAACTAGGTTAATTTTGAGTAAACAAGAAAATCTATGTACCACTAAATTCCTTTAGTCCACTTTTGGAAACAAAAAATAATTTACAAAACATCTGAGAATATAGAGGCTATAAATATTACATCGTATAACACAAGGAAAATAGATTAAATATTTCGGAACTTGTAAAAAAAAATTTCATTGATTATCGTCGTAAAATGACACATTCGATTTTATTTAACGAACGTTAATGGGAAAATACAACAAAAATTGAAAAAATAGAGATATTTTACCTCTGTAGAGTTAAAAACATTTAGTGATTTTACCTCTGTAGAGTTAAAAACATTAGTGATTTTACCTCTGTAGAGTTAAAAACATTAGTGATTTTACCTCTGTAGAGTTAAAAACATTTAGTGATTTTACCTCTGTAGAGTTAAAAACATTAAGTGATTTTATCTCTACAGATAAAATCAAAGTAAAGAAAGATTTCGTAAATAAAAATCTACTAAACACTGTTTCTACAAAAGCATCGCAAAAGGCTTTTGTATAAACATAAATCAATATAAAAGTATATAAATCAGCTAGAATCATCCATTTATATGACAGTGTAAAGTTAAATCCATCTCTAAGCAAGACCACAAAAGATAAACAAAAAGTTAAAACAGCATTTCATTAACATAAACCTGGACTAGAAGCGAAAGCTTTAAATGTGTGAAACAGAAACCTTCTACCCACCGCAAAGGGAAGACAAGCAGAGCTCCAGCATGAATATAAAGCAGCATTCTCGGTTATTTCTCTTAGTTATTGGCCCACTATTTCCCAAGGTAACGACGAGTGAGCATATAATCGCCCTGGCAGTTATGGTACAAAGTGGCGTGAGTATCCACTTAACTTTTCCAGCGGTCGTAAAAGTGCGGACGGAGAGTACGTTATCCCATATTGCGTGTCACACCTCGCCTATTACAGAGGGATAGGGGGGAGGATAGTTGATGGGATAGGGGGAGATCATGACCCCTTCTCCACCTAGCCATCCCCCCTATTATCCCCCTCTTCAGCTTCGCTGGGCGGCAGTGATATCAACTCTAACGGTTTACACTTCTCAACTCCACTATTACCCGATCAAGTAAAAATTCTCCCGAGTAATTAAATCTTGCGTGTGAAACAGGACACACACACTTTTACTTATAAAAGTGAGAGGACGGGATTCACTCCGGTGAGAAGCCTTGTCAAAATATCATTTGCATGCAGGTTGCAGTATGGGAAAAGAGGAGGGGGTGAGGATATACGTGTGTAGGGCTTAGATTTGTTAATTTGAAACTATTATGATGTTTGGACCTATATGTGTCTATGTGTTTAAGCTTGTGTGGCTTGTGTATCTCTAATTACAAATGAAACCATAAGCCAAGAATATAGGCAGCAAAAGTATGCGTTTTCAGAATTGCACTTCAGCTATAGAGTATTGTATCATAAACAATTCGTTCTCATTTTGTATTTTACATGGGTGTATAGTTGAATACATGTATTAAAGTACGCATGAGTGTATGTTTGCATGATCGCTAGTGTGAATGTGCAACATATGTGCAGTTATGTAGGGAAATATTTACATGTGCTAGTATGTAGGGGAAGTATTCACATGTTCTAGATGGATCTAGATAGATAAATGATCTCATTTAGCATTAATCATCGAGACTTAAGAATTCCAGTTTGATATAACGTTAGGCTTAGTTATAACAAACATTAGCTCTTGTAGCAATTACAAGAATTAAATTAAAAGAATTCAATTAAATACAATTAAATAAATTAATTACAATTAATTAAATACAATTAAAGAATACAATTAAAGAATACAATTAAAAGAATTCCAGTTTGATATAAAGTTAGGCTTAGTTATAACAAACATTAGCTCTTGTAGCAATAAATATTAGGCCTATTGGCCATACACATTTAGCCAAGTAGCTACTCATATTAGGCCTAGTTGCTGCAAATGTTACGTCAAATGGCTAAACAATATAGGCTTAAAAGTTACGTATATTGTGCCAAATAGCAAAATAATTTAGGCCTATAGGCTACATATATTCAGCAAACTACCCAGTTTACCTCAGAGAGGGAAACACTAATAAACTTTATGATATATTTAATCACCTCCTGTTAATTTGTTAGTTTTTTTTAACCCAGGTCTTTTGTAAATCTAAACTTAACCAATTTATACTAATTGGTAACCTAAACTTAACCAATTTATACTAATTGGTAACCTAAACTTAACCAATTTATACTAATTGGTAATCTAAACTTAACCAATTTATACTAATTGGTAACCTAAACTTAACCAATTTATACTAATTGGTAACCTAAACTTAACCAATTTATACTAATTGGTAATCTAAACTTAACCAATTTATACTAATTGGTAACCTAAACTTAACCAATTTATACTAATTGGTAACCTAAACTTAACCAATTTATACTAATTGGTAATCTAAACTTAACCAATTTATACTAATTGGTAACCTAAACTTAACCAATTTATACTAATTGGTAACCTAAACTTAACCAATTTATACTAATTGGTAATCTAAACTTAACCAATTTATACTAATTGGTAATCTAAACTTAACCAATTTATACTAATTGGTAACCTAAACTTAACCAATTTATACTAATTGGTTTTATTTTATATATTTTTTTAATATTTTATTTTATTTTATATTTGATATTTTTTATATATATATATTTTCTTTTTTATATTCGCTTTATTATTTATTTTATTTTTTTTTACTTTATTTTTACTTTATTTTTTTTTACTTTATTTTTTTTATTCGCTTTGTTAGTCCCTTTTATTTATTATTTGTAACAATGCGGGATTCTTTTTCTTTACGTAAATATTACTTTTATTATCAGCCATTTATTTACAAACAACAAATTGAATTACTGAAGCGTATGTTTCAGTAGACAGCTTATTGCCAAATGTGCTCTAAAGTTCGAATTTTAAACGTATTTATCTTGAGATCTTGAGGTTATCTTGAGATGATTTCGGGGCTTTAGTGTCCCCGCGGCCCGGTCCTCGACCAGGCCTCCACCCCCAGGAAGCAGCCCGTGACAGCTGACTAACACCCAGGTACCTATTTTACTGCTAGGTAACAGGGGCATAGGGTGAAAGAAACTCTGCCCATTGTTTCTCGCCAGCGCCCGGAATCGAACCCGGGACCACAGGATCACACGTCCAGCGTGCTGTCCGCTCGTCCGACCGGCTCCCATGTATATTTGTGTCTCCGAAAATATTATTGATATAATTGATTGTATATATATTTTTACTATTATTACTAATAATGTAAATACTGTCATTATTATTATCGT
The DNA here is from genome assembly GCF_040958095.1 of Procambarus clarkii. Classification (NCBI taxonomy): domain Eukaryota; kingdom Metazoa; phylum Arthropoda; class Malacostraca; order Decapoda; family Cambaridae; genus Procambarus; species Procambarus clarkii. The sequence goes on along the minus strand of NC_091222.1, from coordinate 27,370,274 downwards.
TTAAATTGGATAGTTAAGATCATTATTAACTAATATCACAATTAATTTAATTTGTTTTGATGTTAATAATTTTATTTATATAATTATGATTTATTATTTGCATTAATATTACACAATCACATAGAAATATGATGATATGACGATCAAACTACTCATCAGGAAACGATGAAGTTTTCGGTCGATCCTGGACAGAATCGTCGTCGTCTTCTCATCTTCTGATGAGTGGTTCAGTCATTATATCTTCAGTCACGTTATTGTGACTCATCGTTTCCATAGAGACCTGAAGCTTTTACTAAATACAGCAGTGTATTCTATGCCTAATATTTTCGGTTTCACTAGATTTTGCTTATTTTTTCTTATTTTTGCTTATTTTTTCTTATTTTTGCTTATTTATGCTTTCTACTTATGCTTTCGCTTATTTTGACAACATTTACACGTGCACCATTTCTCATCTTTCACCTCGCAAATAATCGACTACTGACGCATAATCCATTAAAAGTATACCATCATTGCAACACCTGACTCAGGGTCAGGTGTTTTTTCAACGTCAACACCAAGTTCACACCGCCTGGAAATATTATTATTTAGATTATAATGTCTCGCATATTCCTCAATCTGTCCTTGGATTATATCGGATCACAACCGAATTATGTGATATACTATTCTATAAAGTTTCTCAAGCACTTATTCTTCAAAACTTGAAATACATTAGAAGTGCTCTTTCGGGTCTATAAAGAAGTATTCAAAAGAGGCATTTCTTCTTAGGAAAAGAAATGTGCAAGCTAATGTTAATTTTCAGATTTGAGGTGAGAAATAGCATCTTACTAGAATAGTTATCTATGTTTAGTGTCTAGAAATTGTTTATACCTGGGGTGGGGTGACGTGGCCCTCGTCATGTAGGTATCTGGCTCACCCAGGGGGGTTCCTTTCACTGCTACAGGGGGGATTCATGTGATCTTCGTCATGTAGGTATCTGGCTCACCCAGGGGGGTTCCTTTCACTGCTACAGGGGTATTCATCTGGCCTTCATCATGTAGGTATCTGGCTCACCCAGGGGGTTCCTTTCACTGCTACAGGGGGATTCATGTGATCTTCGTCATGTAGGTATCTGGCTCACCCAGGGGGTTCCTTTCACTGCTACAGGGGTATTCATCTGGCCTTCATCATGTAGGTATCTGGCTCACCCAGGGGGTTCCTTTCACTGCTACAGGGGTATTCATCTGGCCTTCATCATGTG